>NW_015387232.1:346705-370021 GCF_001527695.2 Protobothrops mucrosquamatus | reverse complement strand
GTTTGACACCCCTGATCTAAAAGAACACAAATGGCCAGCTGTCTGCAAGGAATATAAATCCTTCCATTTCCCCGCCATCCAGTCAGAGCTGAAGAGGTTTCTTGGATGAGAAGCTAAAGGTCTAAAAGGAAAAACTGAGCCAGCCGTGTGCTGCAGCTGCCAAAAAAGCCAACACAGTGCTAGGCTGCATTAACAGAGGGATAGAATCAAGATCATGCGAAGTATTAATACCACTTTACAATGCCTTGGTAAGGCCACACTTGGAATACTGCATCCAGTTTTGGTCACCACGATGTAAAAAAGATGTTGAGACTCTAGAAAGAGTACAGAGAAGAGCCACAAAGATGATTAGGGGACTGGAGGCTAAAGCATATCAGGAACGGTTGCTGGAATTGGGTATGTCTAGTTTAACGAAGAGAAGGACGAGGGGGGACATGATAGCAGTGTTCCAGTATCTCAGGGGCTGCCACAAAGAAGAGGGAGTCAAGCTATTCTCCAAAGCGCCTGAAGGCAGGACAAGGAGCAACGGGTGGAAACTAACCAAAGAGAGAAGCAACCTAGAACTAAGGAGAAACTTCCTGACAGTTAGAACAATTAACCAGTGGAACAACCTGCCTCCAGAAGCGGTGAATGCTCCAACACTGGAAGTTTTTAAGAAGAAACTGGACGGCCATTTGTCCAAAATGGTATAGGGTTTCCTGCCTGAGCAGGGGGTTGGACTAGACCTCCAAGGTCCCTTCCAACTTTATCATTATTATTATTATTATTATAAAATCCAGTTGCCTCCTGAAAAAACACCTTTGGAAAAACCATTTATCTGCATGACTGAGAACCTCCGTAGACACCTCTAATAAGGATGTCTGGATTTCAGCCTAAGAATTCTTCACCATCTTTTCGAATTATTAGTTTATGGTGAGCATGGAATAAAATATATATTAAAAAAACCCAAAACAAAAATTGGCTGAAGAATTCTAGAATGCCTCCCTGGGAGTCATTATTTATTCTTTTTTTTTATTATTGCTTCTTTTTATTCCTGCACCTGTGTGATTTGGGAGGTTATTGAAATTGTGATATACGGCCATATGAATTCACAGCATAAACAAGTTCCAAAGAGTGCACGCTTACGTTTGAAGGATGCGTAATCGTGTTCTGTGCAAGAGAGAAAGCCGTGAGAAATAAACTTTGATATTTGGTGTTATTTCAAGAAAGTATCTTTCAAGTGATGTGTAATTTCAAGAATCTACCACACTGGGTGGGGAGCAGCCGTGGATGATGTGACAATTTGATCTACTGGGTTTTTTTTTTTTAACCTTCTTTTCTGTGCTGTTTTGTTCTTTTCTCCTGCACATCCACCTCTTTTTTTTTTTTTTTGGTCCTTTTAATTTTTTCTCTGTCTATTTCTCACTCCCTGCTTTCCAAAGAACGATGGATCGTCTGTGGATGTTCATATAAATATGGACCAGGCTCCTATTCAGGTACAAGTGGGTTGGGAAGGCTAGAATTTAATGTTAAAATTGAAGGATTTATTTAATATGTGGGCATAACCAAAACTCTTGACTGTAGCATGATGTAAGGAGATCCGGTTGATTGAGAGGTTGCTTAGATTGTTATTTGACTTCTAGAAAAGCTCCACCCCCCCTTTTTTTAAACAAAGTTTATTTATTGAAATGTTTTGGTCGCCACCATATAAAAAAGATGTTGAGATTCTAGAAAGTACAGAGAAGAGCAACAAAGGGGACTGAAGAACGAAGAACGGTTGCTGGAATTGGGTATATCCGATTTAATGAAAAGAAGGACTAGGGTGATAGCCGTGTTCCAATATCTCAGGGTTTGCCACAAAGAAGGGGGGGTCAACCTCTTTTCCAAAGCACCTGAATGTGTAACCAATCCAACATTCTATCCAGAGGCAATTTTTGATCGGTGGGCTGCTATTTTATGAAGAAGATAGTTCTTTCCAATCCTAGTTTCATTTCTTTAGCCACCATTCTGAAGCATTGTACTTGACGGGTGCCAGATTCAGGGCCTTGTACTGGATGTCTTCTACGTTCCTTAGAAAGAATGCCAAAGAAACTTAAGTGTCTTTTTATTTTTTAAAAGAAAGGAGTTGAGGACTATTTATACCAGCCTTCTCCAGGCTGGTGCCCTTCCAATGCAGCTTCTGGAAACTCCATCCAGACCCGATGCTGAATGGACATGATAGTGGGCGGTTTGTCCAGCTCATCTGAAGTGTTCATATTGGGGGAGATGTTTCATAGAGCAAGGCTTTTCAACCAGTGGTACGGGTACCACCTGTGGTACATTGGCACCTGGCAGGTGGTACGCGACCATCCTAGAAAAGTGGTAGCGGAGGAGGGGAATGAGCTGAACCGGTGGCAGCACCCCACAAGCCTGAGCGAGAGATGGCCGGAGCTGCAGGGCTGTCAGGGCTCAGCGGAAGCGCCAGGATCGGCGCCAGGCTCCAGCTGGAGCTCAGCGCTGATCCTGGCGCTTCCGCTGAGCCCAGAAGAAGCACTGATCAGCTGGAATGTTGCAGCCTCTCCAGGGTCTTGTGATTTACATTCAGATGCTTGGCAACTGATTCATATTTATGACGGTCACAGTGTCCCAGGGTCATGTGAAGTGACCCAAACCTGCTGCAACCACCCAGCAGACGGGGGGGGGGGATAAAAACCAAACACCCCCATCCCACCCCCACTGCCAGTCCTCAACAGAAATGCTCACAACAATGGAAACCTCGGACAGGAGGAAGAGCGCCGCCGGGCAGGCAGGCAGGTGTCTTGCTCGGCTGTGGCTTGGGGGGCACTTTTTTCAGTGCCATTGTAACTTCGAACTGTTGTAAGTCGAGGACTACCTGTACTTTATCATTTTTTCATCAAGTTTTTGACCCCTTGCTAGGCGACTGGTGGTACTCGGATAGTGCCATATCCTAAAAGAGGTACAATGGGTGAAAAAGGTTGAAAAGCCCTGTCATAGAGTGTATGTACTACAGAGCCAGTCAGATATCAGCCAAAGGCTGGAAGGGTCCTATGACTGAATCTCAGGGTGAGAAATAAGAGGAAGGAACCCAAAGTCACCAAGACTGTCGATGCGGAAAACATTTGCAGTTCTTCGGGGACATAAAGGAAGTCTTTTTCTTTGCATCCTAAAGAGCTTCCAGGAGGAACTTCACTGGACCTTCGATGGGGGAAGCTGTGATATAGAAAGCTTCAGGTCTCCTTGCTTAAATCAGGGCTTTTCAACCTTTTCACCCATTGTACCACTTTTAGGATAGGGCAACATCCGAGTACCACCAGTCGCCTAGCAAGGGGTCGAAAACTTGATGACCAAAAAAAAAAAAAGGAAAAAAGTGATAAAAGTACAGGTAGTCCTTGACTTACAACAGTTCGCTTAGTGACTGCTCGAAGTTACAATAGCACTGAAAAAAGTGCCCCCCAAGCCACAGCCTAGCAAGACACCTGCCTGCCCACCCGGCAGCGCTCTTCCTCCGGTCCGAGGTTTTCATTGTTGTGAGCATTTCTGTTGAGGATTGGCAGTGGGGGTGGGGGGTGTTTGGTTTTTATTGCCCCCGTCTGCTGGGTGGTTGCAGCAGGTTTTGGTCACTTCACATGACCCTGGGACACTGTGACCGTCATAAATATGAATCAGTTGCCAAGCATCTGAATGTAAATCGCAAGACCCTGAAGATGCTGCAACATTCTAGCTGATTGGTGCTTCTTCAGGGCTCAGCAGAAGTGCCAGGATCAGCGCCGAGCTCCAGCTGGAGCCTGGCGCTGATCCTGGCGCTTCCACTGAGCCCTGACAGCCCTGCAGCTCCAGTCATCTCTCGCTCAGGCTTGTGCGGTGCTGCCATCGGTTCAGCTCATTCCCCTCCCCCGCTACCACTTTTCTAGGATGGTCGCGTACCACCTGCCAGGTGCCAATGTACCACAGGTGGTACCCATACCACTGGTTGAAAAGCCCTGACTTAAATTATCTGAGCTCCCCTGACTGCCTCTTGCGTTAGACATGGAGGTTTTGTGTTAGGAGCACGTTGGGTTCTTCCTGCCCGAGGTCTTAGCAGGAGCCATCACGGCTACAGGACACAAACTTTGGCTTGAGGGGCCAAATGAGTTGAAAAGCGTGAGGTCGAGACTGAAAAGGAGGTGGGATGACCGCAGGTTGGGGAAGTGGGTGTGGGGTGAGTGGATTCCACTCGGGGGAGGACCGGAAGGCCTGAACTTGGCCTTCAGGAAATCAAGAAGCGGGAAGAGTCAGTTTTACCCAAGGAGGGTAGGGGTCTGTAGGACTGGAGGAATTCTCATACGGGGAAAAGAAGTCTTCTCCGGCCTTCTGCTAAGGACGCGTTTTCTTTCCTCCTTGCAGAGCGAACCCCGTGTCCGTCTTGTTATGGCCCAGCATATGTTACGGGACATTCAAGGTATCCTGAACCGACTAGAGGTGAGCGGATTTCCAACCCCGGGGAACACGAAGCGGGAACGTAGAAACACTGCCCGGAAACTCCTCCCGGGCCTAGGAGTTACGTATCCCTTTCCTTCAGGGCAATACCAGTGAGCATGCGGCTGCGGGGGCCGAGGATACGCCGTCCGCCAGCCCCACCGAAAGGGAGCCGATGACAGGCACCGAATCTGAGCCTCCCCAGGAGCCCACGCCAGCAGAGGAAACGCCACCCGCTGGGAGCGAGCCGCCCCCCGGGGCTGAAGCAGCCACCCCCAAGTAAGGAGGCTGCCCACCAAAGAGATAGCAAGAGCTCTCTTGGGCAGGCTGCGTGGAGCCTCCCTCCCACTTCCTTCAAAAGGGAAACCAGCCAGGCGCTAACAGACCAGGGCGGGTGGGAATTGGTGGGTGGGAACCACAGAGGTGGGATGTGCCAAAGTGTAGAGGCGCAGCCGGGAGGACCTGGAGGAATACTGGCTGTTTCCCAAAGGAGACGGGGCAGTCCATCTGAGCAAGACGACGAGGGTCCTTCTCTGTCCCCACAGCCACCCATCACCTGGGGAGTATGTGGAGGTTCTGGGCGAGCTTCGTGGGTTGGAAAACCGACTCCAGCCTTTCCTGCAGAGATACGAGGAGGTCCTGGGAACTGCCGGCACTGCCGACTATAACAACAACGTAAGCGCTGTCTGGTTCCTAAAAAAATCGAAAACCGACTTTTCTAACTTGGGAAGCGACCTTTTCACCCTTTCACTTATTTCTGCATTTGCCGGGTATCTGACCGTTTGCTCAAGGTGAAGCGTTTGGTGTATGGTCAAAAGTATTCTTTCTATCCTACGGCCTTCAGTCCCTCAGTTGAAGGCGTAGGCCAGGGGTCTTCCAACGTGGCCCTTTTAGGACTTGTGGACTTCAACTCCCAGAATTCCTCAGCCAGGCACGCTGGCTGAGGAATTCTGGGAGTTGAAGTCCACAAGCCGCAAAAGGGCCAAGTTGGAAGACCCCTGACGTAGGCTTTCAGAGGCCTTGGTTCTGGGCTCAGTCCCCCATCCCGTTTGTGTCGGAGCCGCTGTTTAAAGCGCTTCTGGGTTGAAAGGATTAGCCCAGGGGGTCTATGACTTGACCTTTAGTTAACCAGTAAAAACGTAGACTCGACAATCCAAAAAAGTCTGGAGAAAGCAACAACGATCATTAAAAAAACAACAACCCCAGAGCATCACCTAGAGTAGTATTTCTCAACCTTGACCACTTCAACATGGCTGGCTGAGGAATTCTGGGAGTTGAAGTCCATACATCTTAAAGTTGCCAAGGGTGAGAAACAATAACCTAAGGCAGGGGTAGGCAACCTTGGCTTTTTTATGACTCGTGGACTTCAACTCCCAGAATTCCTCAGCCAGCCACGCTGAGGGGAAAGGGAGAGGTTTCCAAGCTGAGCCATGCTGGCTCGGGAATTCTGGGAGTTGAAGTCCATGAGTCATAAAAGAGCCGAGGTTGCCTACCCCTGGATTAGCCGGTGACATCACTGTTGCCCGGGGGACCCCCATGGGGGGAGGGCTCTTTTCATGTCCCCATCAAGGAGCTGGAGCAAATGACGGGAGCTCACCCTGACATTCAGCATCACTCGGGTCTCAAACGCGGGCTTGCCGGCCTCCAACCCAGGGTCCTAACCCCGTGAGCCTCTGGGCTCAGTAGTTTTTGGATCTGACCCAGCAAGACTTTGGAGTGCTTTTTCAGACTTTGTAAGGAACAAACCAAGAAACAAAACCCTGCTTCGTTTCTTTCAATTTCCCTGCTTTTCCTTTGCCAGACGGAGGGGCGCGAAGAGGACCAGCGCATCATCAACCTGGTGGGGGAGTCGCTGCGCCTTCTGGGGAACACCTTTGTAGCCCTCTCGGACCTGCGCTGCAATCTCTCCTGCAGCGCCCCCCGCCACCTCCACGTGGTGCGGCCAATGTCCCATTACACAGCTCCCATGGTCCTGCAGCAAGCGGCCATTCCCATCCAGGTGAGAGCCTTTGGCCTGGAAGAAGCCAGGTTGGGGGTGCCTTTCCTTCCGAGCCGGAAATGGCTCGGGGCCCCAGCTCTGCTTCCCGAGGCTGGGCGAGAGGGTTCAGCAAAGGAGAACCCACTCTGCTTCTTCCTCCGTGTCCTTGCCTCAGATTAACGTCGGAACTACCGTCACCATGACGGGGAACGGGGGCCGCACCAACTTGGAAGGCTCCGCTGCCGCCCAGGCCACTCCCACAGCCCAGCCTCGCACCTCCAGCCCCGTGGAGTCAACCCAGCCCTCCGAAGGTTCGCCTCCTTCCCTCTCCCCGGGGGTCACCCCTATCCTGCCGCAGGCCTCTCAAACGGGGCACCCCCGCGTCATCCGGATTTCACATCAGACGGTCGAGCCCGTGGTTATGATGCACATGAATATACAGGGTGAGTTTGGTGGGGGGGGAGACCTGATAAGACATCAGGGCTGTTTTTGAAGGTTATACTCACAGAAGCGAAGATTTGTAGCTCAAGGCTGAACTGTGGGGTTTTGGGGGGCTCTCTGAGCTTGGTGGCGATTCTTGCAGATGTCTCAATACCCATCTAGGTAACGTCATCAGTGCTAGAAGGGAGTGGCGTTAGGTCTCTGTTTATATGCAGCGCCTTACCCCGTCAGTATTGCTACGTTGTTTTCTTTCTCGGTAGTGCCTTGTATTTTTTGAACTACCACGTCCCTTAAAGGTTGTCCCTGACCCAATTCTGACCACTTGGGTGCAGGTTGTTGGGAGGATAGAGTCGGGATCAAACGCTGGAATCCCCAGGAGTGAAAGTGGGACCCAAGTACATAATTATTTTTTTTTAATATACATTTTATTGGTTTTTTTTAATTTTAACATCAAAGTGCTCAGGAAAACACCATGGTGAAAGGGTAATCAATCATAACAAAACAAGTCATATATATATATATAACTAAAATTAATACCTTAAAAAAATAATAATTTCCCCCCTCTATTTCCTCACATACTATAGCAAATTTAGTTTAATCTATTTCTTCTTAAAATTCAATCAATCCACAGAATCATCCTTACTATTCCATCTACATAAATCACTCCTGCTTTTAAGCTCCACTAATTTCAATTAGAATATTCCAATTGATCTTAAACAAACATATTAATAAAATTTTGGGTATCCCTTCTAAACACATAATATTCCAAGAATAACATTCTAATATTTTCACATATATTCCATCTCTTAATTTGATACCTCATTAATTAATACCCTTCTTCTCTTATCATAGATCTCTCTAATTCTTCTGCTATTACAAAATAGTTTTCTATATAAACAGAGTAAATAATTTTTGATTCAGTGTTTCAAGTGATCAGATTGACCAAGAGTCTTCCTCAAACAATTCAGTTAAAATGTAATGCCAAGTATTATTTGAGTATTTTTTCCACATGGCTCCCTCATAATTTCAGTTGACCTGAAAGTGTGGAAGTTGTTACAGGGTGCGTTGAGGGGAAAGAGGGGTGGGCTAGAATAATATTCTCTGCCCCCTCACTTCTCAGCATCTTAATAATAATAATGATAAAGTTGGAAGGGACCTTGGAGGTCATCTAGTCCAACCCCCTGCTCAGACAGGAAACCCTATACCATTTTGGACAAATAGCTGTCCAGTTTCTTCTTAAAAACTTCCAGTGTTGGTTAAAGCCATGTTACTTGGGGGATGGGGGGAGTTTGTGGTTATATGAAATGAAATCCAGCCGATCCAGAGAAACAAGGCAAGGCAGAAATGGATCCGCAAAATGGATGGCCTCTCTTTTCTGAGGCCTACTTGCTTTTTTCTCCCTCTTTAGACTCCAGCTCCCAGTTGGGCAGCGCTGGTTCTGGCGGAGTGCCATCGATGGGACCAGCTGGTCCAACCGGACACTCCCAAGGGACGGGTAAGGAAAATGGCTCCCTCTCATCCGGGGCAGCCGACCCGCTTTGGGTGTGGGTTGCCCATTTCCCGCCTTTTTGATTTCACCCTGGGCTCTGTTGCTTCTCTCCAGGTAGCGGTGCCCACATGCCTCTTCCCAGCCTCCCGCCAGAGTTCATGCAGGCCGTGGCCCATCAGATAACGCAACAAGCCATGGCAGCGGCAGCCTCGGCGGCTACAGGTAGCAGCAAAGGAGGGAAGGGGATGCATATAGGTCAGGGCTTTTCAACCAGTGGTACGGGTACCACCTGTGCTACATTGGCACCTGGCAGGTGGTACGCGACCATCCTAGAAAAGTAGCGGGGGAAGGGAATGAGCTGAACCGGTGGCAGCACCGCACAAGCCTGAGTGAGAGATGGCTGGAGCTGCAGGGCTGTCAGAGCTCAGCGGAAGCGCCAGGATCAGTGCCACTTTCCAGCTGATTGGCGCTTTTTTGAGGCTGTCAGGGCTCAGTGGAAGCACCAGGATCAGCGCCAGGCTCCAGCTGGAGCTCGGCGCTGATCCTGGCACTTCTGCTGAGCCCTTAAGAAGCGCCAATCAGCTGGAATGTTGCAGCATCTCCAGGGTCTTGTGATTTACATTCAGATGCATGGCAACTGATTCATATTTATGATGGTCACAGTGTCCCAGGGTCATGTGAAGTGACCAAAACCTGCTGCAACCACCCAGCAGACGGGGGGAATAAAAACCAAACACCCCCCCCATCCCACCCCCGCTGCCAATCCTCAACAGAAATGCTCACAACAATGAAAACCTCAGACAGGAGGAAGAGCGCGGCCGGGCGGGCAGGCAGGTGTCTTGCTCGGCTGTGGCTTGGGGGGCACTTTTTTCAGTGCCATTGTAACTTCGAACAGTCACTAACCGAACTGTTGTAAGTCGAGGACTACCTGTACTTTATCACTTTTTTCCTTTTTTTTTTTTTTGGGTCATCCAGTTTTTGACACTTTGCTAGGCGACTGGTGGTATTGGGATATTGCCATATCCTAAAAGTGGTACAATGGGTGAAAAGGTTGAAAAGCCCTGATATAGGTAGTCCTCGACTGAGCAAAAGTTCATTTAGTGGCCATTCGGAATTACAGCGGCACTGAACAAAGTGATTTAGGACCGTTATCCACACTTGGATAACCGTTGCAGCATCCCCAGGATCATGCGATCAGAATTCAGACGCTTGGCCCCTGGATCCTGTTTATGACAGTTGCCACAGCCCAGGGTCATGTGATCACCTTGGGTGGCCTGACTAGCAAAGTCAACGGGGAAGCCAGATTCATGTAACAACAGTGTTAGTAACAGCTGCAGTGATTCACTTAACAACTGTGCCAAGAAAAGTCGTAAAATGGGGCAAAACTCACTGAACAACTAAGAGATGTTAGGCTCAATTGTGGCTGTAAGTGGAGGACCACCTGCAGCCAGGGGGGTTTCTCCCTGGAACTGGGAGCAAGGAGGAGCTGTGGGGTCCCCAAGAGCTAAGCCTCCTCCTTGGGGTGCCATAATATCGATCATAATATTCCCTCTTTTTTTGTGTGTTCTAGGCCAGCAGGTCCCCAGCTTCCCGTCGGCTCCAACACGTGTCGTGATTGCCAGGCCTTCTGCCCCTTCCGTGCGGCCCACCCACGCTGGGTCCCCCCAGCCAGCAGGACAAGGGGTGAGGGCCCAAACGATTGGGGATCGGGGTGATGGCGCGTCTATGCGGTGCTTTCTGTCTCTTGACAAACTGCCTTCTTTCCACGCCAGGGCCCGGCCATGGGTGGGAACGCGTCCTTAGCCCAGATGATCAGCGGATTGGTGGGACAGCTTCTCATGCAGCAGCCTGTGATCGTGGGTAAGTGACCAGGCAGGAAGCAGGGATGTCTCCTGAATGTTGCGGGTCTGAAGATCTTGAGATGTAGGAGTGTCCAGTTCCGTGTTTTCTTGACTGTGGCCATTTCCATAGGTGTGGACTTCAACTCCCATGGTTCCCCAGCTAGCACAGCTACTGTTGGGAATTTTAGGAGGTGGACTTGCCCAAGTCGAGAAACCCTGATCTGAAAAACACTTAAGGGCCACAACTGAGCCCGAAATATTTGTCAAGCAGATTTTGCCCCATTTTGCGACCTTTCTTGCCACAGTTGCTAAGCGAATCACTGCAGTTGTTAAGTTAGCAACACGGCCGTTTAGTGCAGGGCTTTTCAACCTTTTCACCCATTGTACCACTTTTAGGAGATGGCAACATCCGAGTTACCACCAGTCACCTAGCAAGGTGTCAAAAACTTGGATGACCCCCCCCCCAAAGGAAAAAAGTGATAAAAGTACAGGTAGTCCTCGACTTACAACAGTTCGCTTAGTGACTCTTTGAAGTTACAATGGCACTGAAAAAGTGCCCCTCAAGCCACAGCCGAGCAAGACACCGGCCTGCCCGCCCGGTGACGCTCTTCCTCCTGTCCGAGGTTTTCATTGTTGTGAGCATTTCTGTTGAGGATTGGCAGCGGGGGTGGGGTGGGGGGTGTTTGGTTTTTATTCCCCCCGTCTGCTGGGTGGTTGCAGCAGGTTTTGGTCACTTCATATGACTCTGGGACACTGTGACCGTCATAAATATGAATCAGTTGCCAAGCATCTGAATGTAAATCACAAGACCCTGGAGATGCTGCAATATTCCAGCTGATTGGTGCTTCTTCTGGGCTCAGCAGAAGCGCCAGGATCAGCGCTGAGCTCCAGCTGGATCCTGGCGCTGGTCCTGGTGCTTCCACTGAGCCCTGACAGCCCCGAAGAAGCGCCGATCAGCTGGAGACTGGCACTGATCCTGGCGCTTCCGCTGAGCCCTAACAGCCCTGCAGCTCCAGCCATCTCTCGCTCAGGCTTGTGCGGTGCTGCCACCGGTTCAGCTCATTCCCCTCCCCCGCTACCACTTTTCTAGGATGGTCGCGTACCACCTGCCAGGTGCCAATGTACCACAGGTGGTACCCGTACCACTGGTTGAAAAGCCCTGGTTTAGTGAATCTGGCTCCCTCCCCCGTTGACTTTTGCTCGTCAGAAGGTCACAAAAGTGGACCCCGGGACACTGCAAAACCGTCATAAATATGCGTCAGTGGCCAAGCGTCTGAATTTTGATCCCGTGACCCGTGGGGATGCTACCAGGGTCAAAAGGGTGAAAAACTGTCATAAGTCACTTTTCAGTGTCATCGTATACTTCGAACGGGCACTGAGTGAACTGTCGTAAGCCGAGGACTTAACCTGGGTCAGACCCCGAGAATGGGCGGATTTTCTTGACCTAGAAATTTACTCTGAATGGAGGACATTTGAGGGTTGGGAGAAAAGAGCAGGAGGTTACAGGGTCTGGGTCTGACCTAGTGATTGATTCCCCCCCCCCCCCAGAAGGGAAGGGAATTGACAGCAACGTCCCCTGGAGCTAAGGGAGGGATGTGGGAAGGTTTGAGGGTGGGCCGGGCGCCGTCCGCCTCTCCTGCTTGATCCAGCAGCCCTCTCTGTCTTTGCCTTTCCAGCTCAGGGGGGCGGGGCTTCCTCCTCGGCCTCTTCCTCCGTCAGCGGCCAAGCCACCTTCAGCACCAGCACCTCCGCCTCCCCTCCCACAGCCTCAGCCAGCGCTGGCACCACCAACACGGCCACGACTGCTGCGGGGGGCAGCTCGGCTGGGGCCCCGGGAGGGCCCATGCCCTCAGGCCAGCCTCCCGCAGCCTCCACCGAATTCCAGTTCTCTCAACTGCTGGGGAACATCCTTGGGGCGGCAGGCTCCAGCATGGCGGGGGTGGCAGGGGTGGGCTCTCCCACCATCACTGTGGCTATGCCCGGCGTGCCCGCTTTTCTGCAAGGCATGACAGACTTCCTTCAGGTGAGTCCTCTCCTCTCCTCTCCGCTTTGCTCACTTTTCTGGGAAATGATAGCAAAGACCTTTCTTCCTCCTCCTCCTCCTCCTCCTCCTCCTCCTCCTCCTCCTCCTCCTCCTCCTCCTCCTCCTCCTCCTCCCACCTCCTTTTCCCCTTTCCTCTCTTCCTCTTCTCCGTTTCTCCTCTTCCTCCTTTCTCCTCCCCTCTCCCCTCCCCTCTTCCTCCTCTTCCTCTCCTCTCTCCTCTTCCCATTTCTCTCTCTCCTCTTTTTTCTCTTTCTCCTCTCTTTCATTCTCTCCTCTTTTTTTCTCTCTTTCTCAATCTCTCTCCTTCTCTCTGTCTCTTTTTCCCTTCATTTGTTCTCTCTCTCTCTTTCTTCTTCTCTCCCAAATAGTTGCCTCTCCTTGTTTTAATTTAGAGAAGGGAGCATTTCAACAAGGAGCATCTGATTGACAGCAGCCCATCTGGCTTGTTAGATCAACCCCAAGCCAGAACAGAATCCCTGAGCCAGCACTAAGCTACAAAGCATCTGCATTTGGCATCCCAAATCTGGCTTTTTTGGAGGGGGGAGGCGGGGTCTTGTTGGTTCCACTTTTCTGTCTTCAAATCATTATTGATCTGAAGACGCTAGGACTGAATCCAGCTTCGTGAGAGAAATCCCTTCATTGGGTATCCTATCCTTAGAAATCTTAGTGTCAAATTCTCTGTGCTGTCAGGACTCCTTACTCGTTCGGTCTGTCCTCTCTTTTGAACTGAAAAAAGCTGTGGACCTTCAGGCCTTCCAAAATTCCTGCCGCTCTTTCCAAGCATCCCTCTCTCTTTCCTCCTTTTCTCCCAGGCGACGCAAATGGGGGGAGGCCCCCCACACCCTCCCGAGCAGATGGCGCCTCCTCCACAGCCAGCAGCCTCTCCTTCGCCTCCTCCTCCTCCTCCTCCTCCTCCCTCGGCCCCCCAAGGAGGACCGGAAGCGTTCTCGGCTGGCCTGGGCAGCGGCGGCCCTGGCGGTCGTGGAGGCGCTTCGGCGGACGCATTGCCTCCCGAGTTCTTCACCAGCGTGGTCCAGGGGGTGCTGTCCTCCATGATGGGTTCCCTCAGTGCCCAGCAGGGTAGCACGGAGAGCATCGCTGACTTCATCCAGCGCCTCAGCGGCACCAGCAACATCTTTGAACCGGGCACGGAGGGCGCGCTGGGTAAGGCGTGCAGGCGGCTGCTCCGGCAGTGTGGAGCAATTGAAGTGGGATAAAACTGATTTCTGGTCCCGACGGTCAAACATTTGAGTTCTGCGATACTTTGCCTTCTTGATTCCTCGGATCTTAATGCAGTGGTTCTCAACCTGTGGGTCGGGACCCCATTTGGGGTCGATCGACCATTTCATGGGGGTCGCCAAGCAAGGCTGTCCGCCATTTTTTTTGTCCGCCATTTTTCCCCCCTTTTCCGGCGGGCGCCTTACCTCCCTTGGGCTGGGCCAGCTGGTGGTCGGCCTGCTCCGTCTCTGCCGCTTGCCAGCTACACCTCGGCCGGCGCAGGGGGCGGAACCATGCATGCGCGGCGCTCCCGGGCAGGGAAAGTCCTCGACTTACGACCGGTTGGGTAGTCCTTGACTTACGACCAGTTTAGTCCTCGACTTACGACCGGTTTAGTCCTCGACTTACGACCGGTTTAGTCCTCGATTTACGACCGGTTGGGGTCGCGGCATTAAAAAGGTTGAGAACCACTGTCTTAATGGGTCTTTCATTGAAGAATTTTAAAAGAGAGGCTTGTGATGTAAGAGAGGCAGATTTCTCAATTCGGGTCCTTTTTTTTCCTTTCTTCGGGAGTCTGTGATTTTATTCCGACAAAGGGAAAACAGGCTGATTTATTTGGGGTGGCCCAGTTGCCACTTGTGCTTAAATCAAACCAATCTTTTATTATAGTCAAAGGCCAGCCTAAGGAGGTTGGGTGCAAAGAATTGTAAAAGCAGGGGGAAAAAAATACAAAAATAAAATGACCTAAAAAGCTAAAATAATCTACAAATTCTAAAGAAAAGAAGAATAAAAAACAATAAGTGGACATAAAAAAGCATGGCAAATTTTTCTTTGTATTTTTTCCCCCTGCTTTTACACTCTCCCTATGCCAGGGGTAAGTAACCTTGGCTCTTTTATGACTCGTGGACTTCAACTCCCAGAATTCCTGAGCCGGCATGGCTCAGCTTGGAAACCTCTCCCTTTCCCCTCAGCATGGCTGGCTCAGGAATTCTGGGAGTTGAAGTCCACGAGTCATAAAAAGAGCCAAGGTTGCCTACCCCTGCCCTATGCTGTTTTTTTCCTCCGTAATAAAGGTTGATTTGATTTAATTTGCCGCTTGTGCTTAAATGCAAGGCCGTTCTTTGATTATGGGGCCCGGTGTCTTCCTTTATTTTCTTTTCTCCTCGTGGCCTCAATCTCAAAACCGTGTTGAGTAGTCAAAACAAGAAAAAGGAAGAAATGTTTTGCTTTTGAATATCCAGAATATTTGGCTTGCTGCCGTTCTAGCCCTCCCATGCAGGCATCTTTTGTATTGCAGTTGAGGAGCTAATGTTTAGGGTTAAATTTTCACCCACCAGCATCTTATCTGGGGCTGAGATGGAATTAAAAATAGTCCTGTCTTCCATAGACTCTCCTCTCCCCTTGGGTCCTTCCTTTCTTTGCCCAGTCACGTTCTCTGTGCTCCTGCTGTTAAATCTTCCAGCGGTCGATTAATCAGTCAGAATAGAGCTGGAAGGGACCTGGGAGGTCTTCTAGTCCAACCCTATATCTTTTCAGACAAGTGACTGTCCAGTCTCTTCTTAAAAACCTGCAACGATGGAGCACCCACAACTTCTGAAGGGATGCCGTTCCACTGGTTAATTGTTCTCACTGTTAAGAAGTTTCTCTTTAATTCCAGGTTGCTTCTCTCCTTGGTTAGTTTCCATCCATGGTTTCTTTCTTTTTTAAAAAAAATTAATCCTCAGGGTTAGACTGCAGGTTGTTCTTTTTTTGCAAGATTACATTTATAAACCAGCATTCTCGTTCGGTCTCCTTAAAACTCCCCTTCCCCCATCTGGATGCCGGAAAGCAAAACTTAGTCTGGTCCTGGGCAGGAGTGAGTGGGTAACCCTCTCTCGCCCAGGGAAATAAGTGCCCCCCCGCCCTATCTTGAGATGCCCAAATTCTGGCCAGGCTGCCCAAGGGGGAGGGAGGCTAAGGGTCTCCCCACACCCTATCTCTTTGTGGCTTCCAGAGAAAGGAAGAGGAAAAAAAGTGCCCTTTCCCCAAATGCTCAAAATCAGTGCAATATAACTTCTATCATTTCTTTACACGAAAAAGACTTTTATACAACCTCGCCCGTGTGTAAGGTACGTGTATCAAGAGATACATCTACACATCATACACACAAGTAAATCTCAGGGTTTTTTCCCCCCCTTAATGGGTCTCCAGTGTGTGTTGGTGACTCCGAGCGTCCCGCAGCGTAAGATTGTTTTTTTCCCCTGCAGACTTTTTTTAGCTTCTCTGCTTCACCCAAAGCTTTCCTATTCCTTCACCCTGGGGAGGGACCAGATTCTCTGATTGAGCCAAGGGAGGGGGGGCATGTGTGTGTGTGTGTGTGTGTGTGTGTCCCCACATTTTCTCTGGGTCAGGAATCCAATTCTAACTGTTCCTGGTGTTCCATTGTTTCTTGTCTCGCCTTCTGGTGCTTTGGAAAACAAGTCAACCCCCTCTTCTTTGTGGCAATCCCCCCAAACACTGGAATACTACTGTCACGTCCCCACTAGCCCTTTTTTCCTCTAGACTAGTCAAACCCAGTCCCTGCAGCCGTTCTTCCTATGTTTTCGTCTCCGGGCCTTTAATCTTCTTCGTTGCTTTTCTTTGCACTTTTCCCAAAGTCTCAACATCTTTTTTTTGTAATGTAAACTGGATGTAGGACTCCAGGTGTGGTCTTACTAAGGATTTATAAAGCGGTATTGGTCCCGCTGGTCTGGACCAGGACTTTGAGGGACCGGTGACACCCCTGTTTATTTTTTGCTCCTGTCTGTCTTTAATAATAATAATAATAATAATAATAATAATAATAATAATAATAATAATAATAATAGTAGTAGTAGTAGTAGTAGTAGTAGTAGTAGTAGTAAAGTTGGAAGGGACCTTGGAGGTCATCTAGTCCAACCCCCCTGCTCAGGCAGGAAACCCTATACCATTTCAGACAAATGGCTGTCCAGTCTCTTCTTAAAAACTTCCAGTGTTGGCGCATTCACCGCTTCTGGAGGCAGGTTGTTCCACTGGTTAATTGTTGTGACTGTCAGGAAGTTTCTCCTTAGTTCTAGGTTGCTTCTCTCCTTGATTAGTTTCCATCCATTGCTTCTCGTCCTGCCTTCAGGCGCTTTGGAGAATAGCTTGACTCCCTCTTCTTTGTGGCAGCCCCTGAGATATTGGAACACTGCTATCATGTCCCCCCTTGTCTTTCTCTTCGTTAAACTAGACATACCCAATTCCAGCAGCCGTTCCTTATATGCTTTAGCCTCCAGTCCCCTAATCATCTTTGTTGCTCTTCTCTGTACTCTTTCTAAAGTCTCAACATCTTTTTTACAGGCTTCTTTGGAGACCTGCTGTCTTTGATCTGCCAGAACTTCTCCATGGTTGACATGGTGATGCTGCTTCACGGCCAGTTCCAGCCCCTGCAGCGGATTCAGCCCCAGCTCAGCCACTTTTTCCGGGAAGAGTACCTGCACGGCCAGGAGCCCACCGACCGCAACGTCCGGGTGAGATGAGCCTCTCCTGACCTGGACGTTCTTTCTCCACAGGTTTTTTTTTTCTTCCCCCTCCTGCTGCTCTTTGCCTTCACAGGCTAATAACGGCCTTCTCTTTGGGTTCTTTCAGATGGCCACGTACAATTTGATTAATGGCTTGGAGGAATATGTCCGGGAGAGTTTTGTAAGTTTTGAGTCCACTTTCCTTTCTCTGCTTTGATGGAGCTGGGTGGTTTGGGCTGGCGAATGGGAACCGCAACTGGGCCCTCAGCTCGTGGAGATGATGGCGTCAGTGGGTTCGGTCGAGCCAAGTCAGTGTTTATTACAGTTCAAAGAGCAGAAGCAAGGTAGAAGCACTCAGGGAATGTCCATTTAAAAATTCTAGAATAAAATAATAAATAACAAATAAAATGCATGTTAAAATCAGAATTTGGCATCCAGCTTGTCAGTTGCACGCGAACAAAACCCAGCATAATATAACATCAGTCTTTAAACTGTGAGGCCAGTGGCTTTAAATCAGGGGTGGGCCATTAATTTTTCCCAAGGGGCCACATGAGAAAACTGGGACTGCTGTTGCTCCGCCCCCTGGCACTGCCGCCTCGCCCCTGACGCTGCCACTGCCCCGCCCCTGACACTGCCGTTGCTCCGCCCCTTCTTGCCACTGCTGCAGGCCACTGCCCGTGGGCCGTAAAATACCCCACATCCGGTTTAGATGGATGCAGGCCGCTCCAGAGCTCCGTCTTTGACCTCTGGGACCGCTGGGACATCTTTGGATGTAGAACCATCACCTTTTGCATGTACATAGAATGCTTGACGTAGAACCGGTCACTAAGTCACCGTTCATAGTTATGACTGAGCTGAAAAAGGAACCTATGACCCAGATTCAGAGTTCTGGCAGCCGGGCCCTCTCTGTAGTCGCCTGATTGAACTTCGGACCCTCGGCGACATTTACAGCCATTTGCAGCGTCCCCCATTACGCGACTCTGTCCCTTACAGTGGTTTTGCTGGACACTGGAACTTCCCGTTTTTAGCAAAACCGTGTCAATAACAAACCGTTGGGTCATTTGACAACCGTGCTGTCAACGCTGCTAATATTGAATATCCTTGCTTTGACAAAATATGCAGAACTGTCTGGTACTTTTAGAGTTAATTCAGATGAGAATGAGAAAGGAGAGAAAAGCCCTCGGAAGGGAACGGAAGGGAATCTTTGCCCTCCAGGTTAATTGGAAGATGTGAATCATGACCCCAAAATAGGGGAGGGGAAATGCCTGGAATGTTATGTGCAAAGGGAAGGGAAATTCAGATCTTGGCATCCACCGTGCCGTGCTGACACTCCTTTTACACTAATAAAGGCTTTTTAGATTAAACAATGCCTGAAAGTTCTTTGAAGTGTTTCATTAGTCAGACACATGACACATGCTACGTGTTTGGTGACAGATTGACTGAAGACTGGTGATTCATTTAACTGCCACAAAAAGGTTGTAAAATTGGGTTGGACATGTGACCAGCCAGACATGCGACCATAAGGGGCAGGTTCCATTACGGTTGTATGTCAAGGACTACTTATAAAGTCTGTGGAGATTCTCAGTCATCCAGGTCATTGTTGTACGAAAGGTGCTTTTTCAAGAGACAACTGGACTTCCTTGGTTTTTTTTTCCCTTTGAAGACATTTCACTTCTCATCCTTCAGCTCTGACTGGATGGTGGGAGAATGGAAGGATTTATACTCCTTGCAGACAGCTGGTCATTTACATCCTTTTTGAGAGTCGCTGAGGCCACTTGGAGATTTATCTCTATCCTCAAGGTCAAGGCTTTTCAACCAGTGGTACGGGTACCACCTGTGGTACATTGGCACCTGGTAGGTGGTATGCAACCATCCTAGAAAAGTGGTAGCAGGGGAGGGGAATGAGCTGAACCGGTGGCAGCACCGCACAAGCCTGAGCGAGAGACGGCTGGAGCTGCAGGGCTGTCAGGGCTCAGCGGAAGCGCCAGGATCAGCGATTCTTCGGGATTGTCAGGGCTCAGTGGAAGCGCCAGGATCAGCGCCAGGATCTAGCTGCAGCTTGATGCTGATCCTGGTGCTTCTGCTGAGCCCTGAAGAATCAGCTGGAAAGCGGCGCTGATCTGGTGCTTCTGCTGAGCCCAGAAGAAGCGCCAATCAGCTGGAATGTTGCAGCATCTCCAGGGTCTTGTGATTTACATTCAGATGCTTGGCAACTGATTCATATTTATGACGGTCACAATGTCCCAGCGTCATGTGAAGTGACCAAAACCTGCTGCAACCACCCAGCAGACGAGGGGAATAAAAACCAAACACCACCCCACCCCACCTCACCCCACCCTGCCAATCCTCAACAGAAATGCTCACAACAATGAAAACCTCGGACAGGAGGAAGAGGACGGCCGGGTGGGCAGGCAGGTGTCTTGCTCGCCTGTGGTTTGGGGGGGCTCTTTTTTCAGTGCCATTGTAACTTTGAACAGTCACTAAGCGAACTGTTATAAGTCGAGGACTACCTCTACTTTATCACTTTTTTCCTTTTTTGGGGGGGTGTCATCAAGTTTTTGATACCTTGCTAGGTGACTGGTGGTACTCAGATGTTGCCATATTCTAAAAGTGGTACAATGGGTGAAAAGGTTGAAAAGCCCTGTTCAAGGTCACCTGAGTAGTGCAAATGGGTGTGGAGCCTTCTTGGAACTGCTGAAAGTTTGCACCACTCAGGTGACCCTGAGGACACAGACAAACCTCCAGGTGGCCTCAACGACTCCCTAGAAGGAGGCAAATGACCAGCTGTCTGCAAGGACTATGAATCCTTCCACTTCCCACCATCCAGTCAGAGCCCAAGAAGCTTCTTGGATGAGAAGCGAAACATCTTCAAAGAAAAAACAAGGAAGTCCAGTTGCCTCATGAAAAAAAGCATCTTTGGGACAACTACCTATAACGGGGGTCTTCAAACTTGGCCCTTTTATGACTTGTGGACTTCAACTCCCAGAATTCCTCAGCCAGCGTCCAGACCCGTATGCTCGTTCCTTTATTCTTTGAAAGGCAGACGTTCTGCTCCCAAGGGAAGTTGGATTTTTTTTTTCATTTGTAAAAGAAAATAGTGCTATTCAATGCACCCCCACACCACCCCCACCCCCACTTATTCTGTGCATCTGGCCAGCTCTGAAAAGCAGTGGGTTGGAAATTCCCTACAAATTAAACTTGCCCTAATTTTCCAGGCGTGCTATGTTTTTGTGAGGTCCCAAACAGCAATCATAATACTCTGGATGTGTTGTTGTTAGTTGCGAAGTCGTGTTCGACCCATCGCGACCTCATGGACGACGTTCCTCCAGGTCTTCCTATCCTCTACCATCTTCTGGAGTCCGTTTAAGCTCACGCCTTCTGCTTCAGTGACTCCATCCAGCCACCTCATTCTCTGTCGTCCCCTTCTTCTATTGCCCTCAATCTTTCCCACCATTAGGCTCTTCTCCAGTGAGTCCTTCCTTCTCATTAGGTGGCCAAAGTACTTGAGTTTCAACTTCAGGATCTGGCCTTCTAAGGCAGGGCTTTTCAACCTTTTCACCCATTGTGCCACTTTTAGGATATGGCAACATCCGAGTACCACCAGTCGCCTAGCAAGGTGTCAAAAACGTGATGACCCCAAAAAAAGGAAAATAGTAATAAAGTACAGGTAGTCCTCGACTTACAACAGTTCGCTTAGTGACTATTCGAAGTTAACAATGGCACTGAAAAAAGTGCCCCCCAAGCCACAGCCGAGCAAGACACCTGCCTGCCCACCCGGCGGCGCTCTTCCTCCTGTTTCATTGTTGTGAGCATTTCTGTTGAGGATTGGCAGCAGGGTGGGGTGGAGGTGTTTGGTTTTTATTCCCCCCGTCTGCTGGGTGGTTGCAGCAGGTTTTGGTCACTTCACATGACCCTGGGACACTGTGACCGTCATAAATATGAATCAGTTGCCAAGCATCTGAATGTAAATCACAAGACCCTGGAGATGTTGCAACATTCCAGCTGATCGGCGCTTCTTCTGGGCTCAGCAGAAGCACCAGGATCAGCAACGAGCTCCAGCTGGATCCTGGCGCTGGTCCTGGTGCTTCCACTGAGCCCTGACAGTCCCGAAGAAGCGCCGATCAGCTGGAAAACGGCACTGATCCTGGCTCTTCCGCTGAGCCCTGACAGCCCTGCAGCTCCAGCCGTCTCTCGCTCAGGCTTGTGCGGTGCTGCCACCGGTTCAGCTCATTCCCCTCCCCCACTACCACTTTTCTAGGATGGTCGCGTACCACCTGCCAGGTGCCAATGTACCACAGGTGGTACCCGTACCACTGGTTGAAAAGCCCTGTTCTAAGGAGCAGTCAGGGTTGATCTCCTCTAGGACTGACCGGTTTGATCGCCTTGCAGCCCAGGGGACTTTCACTCCTATTTCAGGGCAATAATCCAGATTTCCTTTTGGGTCTGTTACCTGGTGTTTTTTTTGGGTCCCCCCCCCCTCACAGGCCTCTGTCCAAGTCCAAGATGGAGTTGACATTACCCGCACCAATCTGGAGTTCCTGCAGGAGCAGTTCAACCGAATCGCCACGCATATCTTGCACTGCACCGGTAAGAAGGTGACGGCAGCGTTGGAGGAAGCTTTCCGGGGGAAAAAAACCCCCGCTAACTGGCCTTGCTCACGTGTGCAACTTTTTCTTCTAGATCACACCTTTGGATACCGGCTGCTGGAGCTGTGCAACCAGGGTCTCTTTGAGTGCTTGGCGCTCAACCTTTACTGCTTACGAGGGGAGCAGACGGCCCTCACCACAGTCATCAACGACCGGATTGTGAGTGACAAGACAATCGGCCTGTTTTGAGGAGGGCCTCTCGAAGATCTGAGAACAATTTTTGTGTACCCTGGAGGTGGAGTTTGCCACCTCACCTCCGTTATGGAGCGTTGCAGGCAAGGGGAGGGGGGAGGCTCACCTGCTGTTCTGCCCGAAGGATGTGACAAAAATCCATCCTTTTCAAGACTGTACAGACAGTCCTCGACTTAACAATCGTTCGTTTAGTGACCGTTTGAAGTTAACAGCACGGGGAAAAGGGACTTATTGCGACCGTTTTTCACACTTAACAACCATTGCAGTATCCCCACGGTCACGTGATCGAAATTTGGGTGCTTGGCGCAACTGGTTCATATTTACGACGGTCGCAGCGTCCCGGGGGGGTCCTGTGATCCCCTTTTGCGACCTTCTGACACTGAAAAGTCAATGGGGAAGCCAGATTCACGTAACAACCTTGGTAGTAACTTAGCAGCCTCAGTGATTCACTTAACAACTGTGGCCAGAAAGATCATAAAATGGGGCAAAGCTCATTTAACGAACGCCTCGCTTAGTGACAGAAATCTGGGGCTCGCTAGCGGTCGTAATTTGAGACGACCTGCATATCGCAATCTCGCCACTACGGGTAGCCCCCTTGATGACTGCTCGACGTTACGGTGGACTTGAAAAAAATTATTTACAAACCACCCTGAAAAGTCACAACTGCTGTAGCATCCCTGGGGGTCCTTGTGATTGCATTTAAGGCACTTGGCATCTAATTTGCCTTTATGATCAGTGAGCATCCTGTGATCATGTTTTGCGACTTTTTTTGTTGTTTTCTGGCAAAAAAAAACCCAGAGTGGATTGAGACTTAAGATCATCCGATTCCCTTAATGGCCACACGATTTGCTTAACGATTATAAAATAAGAGTCTGGTTGGTTACATGGCAACTTGACTTATGACCAAAATCTGGGCTCAGTTTTGCTTTTAAGCCCAGGACTACCTGTATTGGTTTCTTAGTTTTTGGTCCCTGATTCTGATAATCCGAAGACGCTTTCAGATAGCACCAGCTTTGAAAATATTTTATGAACCAGGAAACTGGCTGTTAGGTGCAGGTCACAGGCATGGGGGTTCTCTGTAAGGTCTGGATCGGTCGCTCAAAACATCTGCCTGTTGCTCACTTTTCTGGGAACTGACAGCAAAGACCTTTTTTTTTTCCTTCTTCTCATTTTCCCCTTTCCTCTCTTCCTCTTCTTCATTTCTCCTCTTCCCTCCCCTCCCCTCTTTCTCTTCCTCCTCTCCCCTTCCCTCTTCCTCCTTTTCTCTCCCCTCCCCTCTTTCTCTTCCTCCTCTCCTCTCCCCTTTCCTCCCCTCTTCCTCCTTTTCTCTCCCCTCCCTTCTTCCTCCTCTCCCCTCCCCTCTTTCTTTTCCTCCTTTCCTTTCCTCTCCCCTCCCCTCTTCCTCTTCCTCTTCTCTCCCCTCCCCTTTCCTCCCCTCTTCCTCCTTTTCGCTCCCCTCCCCTCTTCCTCCTCTCCCCTCCCCTCTTTCTCTTCCTCCTTTCCTCTCCTCTCCCCTCCCCTCCCCTCCCCTCT
>NW_015387232.1:342656-345047 GCF_001527695.2 Protobothrops mucrosquamatus | reverse complement strand
ATCACCCGGATCTCTGGGGGCAGCTCGTTCCAGAGGGTGGGTGCTCCGACAGAGAAGGCTCTCCCCCTGGGGGTCGCCAGCCGACACTGTCTGGCTGACGGCACCCTGAGGAGGCCCTCTCTGTGGGAGCGTATCGGCCGGTGGGAGGCAATCTGTGGCAGAAGGCGGTCTCGGAGGTAACCAGGTCCAATGCCATGGTTCTCAACCTGTGGGTCGGGACCCCATTTGGGGTCGATCGACCATTTCATGGGGGTCGCCAAGCAAGGCTGTCCGCCAGTTTTTTTGTCCGCCATTTTTTCCCCCTTTTCCGGCGGGTGCCTTACCTCCCTTGGGCTGGGCCAGCTGGTGGTCGGCCTGCTCCGTCTCTGCCGCTTGCCAGCTTCGCCTCGGCTGGCGCAGGGGGCGGAACCACGCATGCGCGGCGCTCCCGGGCAGGGAAAGTCCTCGACTTACGACCGGTTGGGTAGTCCTCGACTTACGACTGGTTTAGTCCTCGACTTACGACCGGTTGGGTTCGCGGCATTAAAAAGGTTGAGAACCACTGGTATAGGGTTTCCTGCCTGAGCAGGGGGGTTGGACTAGATGACCTTCAAGGTCCCTTCCAACTTTACTATTATTATTATTAAGTAACTAAGTTAACTAACTAAACAAATGGCATACACAAATTACCTTCCTTCCAGAAAAAAATTGAAAAGTTGCTTTTCCAGTTTTTTGTTTTTAAGAGCGTCAGACCTCCTACAGCTTAAACCTCTAATTAGAAACGATCCTTGGCTCTATTTATTGAGAAAGGTATCGTTTATTAGAGATCAAGTATATTGTAGTATTACAAAGCCAGAACAGAGAATCTCTTTTCAAAGTCTCTTAAGTTCTACTTTTCCCTCCCTTCACGCTCTCACATTGTCCACTCCGGTGTATCCAATCAGGTTCGGGCAAGATGTTTTCATAATGATCGGTCCAACTGTACTTTAACAATAATAATAATAATAATAATAATAATGATAAAGTTGGAAGGGACCTTGGAGGTCATCTAGTCCAACCCCCTGCTCAGGCAGGAAACCCTATACCAGTGATGGCAAACCTTTTAGAGACCGAGTGCCCAAACTGCAACCCAAAACCCACTTATGTATCGTTGGGTGCCGGGCGGGCGTGGCCCATTGGGTGGGCGTGGCTTCAGTGGTAACGGCAGACTGGGTGGGACTAAAGTTCAATCAATCAATTCCAACTTTGTGAGATTTTTTTTCCCCGCGAGAAGTTGAAATTGACTGATTGATTGAACCTTTTTTTTTTTCACATGGCGGCAGAGGCCTAAAGCAAAAAGGTTTTATAAAACCCAGTTGAAGGCCTAGGACTGGGGCGACGGTGCGCATGCCCACAGAGAGGGCTCTGAGTGCCGCCTTTGGCACCCATGCCATAGGTTTGCCACCACTGCCCTATACCATTTCAGACAAATGGCTGTCCAGTCTCTTCTTAAAAACTTCCAGTGTTGGAGCATTCACCGCTTCTGGAGGCAGGTTGTTCCACTGGTTAATTGTTCTAACTGTCAGGAAGTTTCTCCTTAGTTCTAGGTTGCTTCTCTCCTTGATCAGTTTCCATCTGTTGCTTCTTGTCCTGCCTTCAGGCGCTTTGGAGAATAGCTTGACTCCCTCTTCTTTGTGGGAGCCCCTGAGATATTGGAACACTGCTATCATGTCCCCCCTCGTCCTTCTCTTCGTTAAACTAGACATACCCAAATCATACTTTGGTATGTAGCTCCCTCCTTTTCCTAGCTGGGTGACCTTGAGGCAGCATCTCGAAGAGATATAGCACCAACTTTCCGTTTTCCCAAACATTCCCCCCTTCCTTCTCCCTCCCCACAGTTCATGGCAGTCTTATCACTGCATAGCAGTGAAGCACAAGTAAGCATAAGGTGGCAGCTGACAGAGGGGGTCTCTGCTTTGGTACGTTTTACCGGGTAGTTATAAGATTTATTGTGGTTGTGTTTATTATTGTGAACTGATCAAGGGTCTTCTGTGATTGTGGTGGGATACAAATCTAATTAATCAGCGAGCAAGCCAGTAGTAGCACTGAGTGTTGGGGTAATGGGGCGCGTGTGGTCAGCTGCGGTTAGCATAGTGCTCATAAAATCCCAGAGAAAATGTGGAGTATGTTACTGCTAGGGTGACTATTGGGAAAAAATAAAGAACAAAAACCCAGAAAAGGGACAGATTTGAAGGAGGCTCATAAGGATAAAGAAATGTTAATGTTTTTTTGTTTATAACCTTGCTCTACAAAGGAAAAACCAAGAGCAAAACCGTGAAAAACTATACAAGAACGCATATTCTAATGAAAATACCTAAAATCAAACAGTATAATAATAATAATAGTAATAGTAATAATAGTAATAATAATAGT
>NW_015387232.1:339313-341662 GCF_001527695.2 Protobothrops mucrosquamatus | reverse complement strand
TCCACTGGTTAATTGTTCTAACTGTCAGGAAGTTTCTCCTTAGTTCTAGGTTGCTTCTCTCCTTGATTAGTTTCCATCCGTTGCTTCTTGTCCTGCCTTCAGGCGCTTTGGAGAATAGCTTGACTCCCTCTTCTTTGTGGCAGCCCCTGAGATATTGGAACACTGCTATCATGTCCCCCCTCGTCCTTCTCTTCGTTAAGACATACCCAATTCCAGCAGTCAATTTATTTTAAAATTTTGTGCCAATTTATTTTAAAAATGACTTAAATAAAGATCACTGGTGAGTTTTTTTTTTAAAAAAAAAAAATCTAAAGGATAGCTTTCGGAAATAAGGGACCGTCCTTTATAATAAAGGACATGAGATCACTGTAAATATTAGCATCTCTTTTACCTACTTTTTTTTTTTTTAAAAAAAACCAGCTTTCAACTTCTTTGCAGTTACACCAGACATGTCAAACACAAGGCCCGTGGGCCGGATGCGGCCCGCGAAGTGGTTTCATGTGGCCCGCAAAGCCATCCTGGAAACAGTGAGGGAACGTTCCCAGGCCGGCCGGGAGCCAATGTACAATTTTGTGGTGGCCATTTATGCTGAAATGCATTCGGTCTTAGCTCCATAAGCCCCCCCCCCCCCGCATGGCCTGAGAGGAACAGTGAGGCTCCTCCAGTGGACCATGCCTTGGCACTTGCCCCGGTCCCACCCCCTTCTGCCAGAGACCCTCAGATCTGTCCCACTCCTGCCCAGGCCCCCACAGGCACCCTTGACGCAAACGATGTAGAGCTGGCCACGCCCACCCAGTAGGCCACACCCACCCCATCCACGCCCACCCAGTAGGCCACACCCACCCGGCCCCCTGAGGGCAACCGCAATGCTGATGCGGCCCTCAATGAAATTGAGTTTGACACCCCTGAATTACACCCTTTATTATTTATTATTTATTTATTTTATTAATTCAATTTATATCCCGCCCTTCTCCTTACCAGACTCAGGGCGGCTAACAGCCGTTATAAAACCAGTACAACAATAAATAACTAATTTAAAACCGAATTAAAAAGAAATATTTGTTATGGCCTATATGATTGCAAGCTGGTTTAAGATTTCGTATTGTCCTGGTGCGTTGCCTCTTAAGAAGTTGGGCGTGAGCAGAGCAGAGTCCAGAAGAGGAAGATGGCGGGGAAAGACCCAGAGTGCACTTGCCGTGACTTTGATACCTTCTTTTCCTTGCACCTTCTCAGCCCGCTCCCGAAGAGCCCATGGACGTCCAGATTGCAGAACAGGTTCCAGAGACCATGCAGGTATGGAGGGGGAGGTGGTTTTTTTTGTTTTTTTTACACACTTCCCAGCAGACTGTGTGATGGGTGTGTCTCTTGCACAAGTGTGAGGTAATTGTAGTGCTTGGACGCTGTAGGTGATGATTTGCATCTGTTGAGATCTTCAGGTTTTTTTCAAATGGGTGCATCACGATTGGGGGTCCTTAACTGTGAGATGTAGTTTTTATCTTCCTGGGCTCCAAGATCACCTCAGATGGGGACTGGAGCCAAGAAATTAGAAGACGCTTGCTCCTGGGGAGGAAAGCTATGGCAAATCTAGACAGCATACTAAAAAGCAGAGACATCACCCTGCCAACAAAAGTGCGTATAGTCAAGGCCATGGTTTTCCCAGTTGCAATGTATGGATGTGAAAGTTGGACCATAAGAAAGGCTGAGCACCAAAGAATTAAGGCCTTTGAACTATGATGCTGGAGAAGACTCCTGCGAGTCCCCTGGACTGCAAGGTGATCAAACTGGTCAGTCCTAGAGGAGATCAACCCTGACTGCTCTTTAGAAGGCCAGATCCTGAAGTTGAATCTCAAGTACTTTGGCCACCTAATGAGAAGGAAGGACTCACTGGAGAAGGGCCTAATGCTGGGAAAGATTGAGGGCAATAGAAGAAGGGGACGACAGAGAAGGAGGTGGCTGGATGGAGTCCCTGAAGCAGTAGGCGTGAGCTTAAATGGACTCCAGAAGATGGTAGAGGACAGGAAGGCCTGGAGGAACGTTGTCCATGGGGTCGCAATGGGTCGGACACGACTTCGCAACTAACAACAACAAACTGTGAGGTGCTGCTTTTACAATGCAGATGGCAGAATGAAATTTTCTCATCTGGAACATTAAATAAAAGGCCCCTTGTCAGTCAACAGGAGTGCTGATTTACCACCAACCTATCAAGTACTTGAAAGGCAAGGGTTGGCCAGCGCAGGCAAACGACAGCCGACAGCCAACGACTTAAAAGCCAGCCATCAACACACCTCAATCCGCATCTAAAGGAGCCACATACCAGAGGCATTATATAAATCCCACACACAGAACAGC
>NW_015387232.1:313375-337381 GCF_001527695.2 Protobothrops mucrosquamatus | reverse complement strand
GTCTCTGCCGCTTGCCAGCTACGCCTCGGCTGGCGCAGGGGGCGGAACCACGCATGCGCGGCGCTCCCGGGCAGGGAAAGTCCTCGACTTACGACCGGTTGGGTAGTCCTCGACTTACGACCGGTTTAGTCCTCGACTTACGACCGGTTTAGTCCTCGACTTACGACCGGTTTAGTCCTCGACTTACGACCGGTTGGGGTCGCGGCATTAAAAAGGTTGAGAACCACTGATTTAAAAAGAGCATGTGTCAGACTGAGATAGGTAGAAACTACATGGAGTCCTTGTTTACTGACCACTTGTTCAGTGGCACTGAACAACCAATCCTTAGAGTTCCTGGTCATCTCACCTCCTGGAAAGTCAGTGAAGAAACCAGCAAGGAAAATTGCAAGTCCCTCCGGCTTCTTTCCCTTTGCTTGGTGCCTGGCCTCCTGTTTAACAACCCATAGATCAGTGATGGCGAACCTTCTAGAGACCGAGTGCCCAAACTGCAACCCAAAACCCACTTATGCATCATGGAGCGCCGGTGGGCGTGGCCCATTGGGTGGGCGTGGCTGCAGTGGTAACGGCAGACCGGGTGGGACTAAAAAGTTCAATCAATCAATTCCAACTTTGCAAGATCTTATTTTTTCCCGCGAGAAGTTGAAATTGACTGATTGGTTGAACCTTTTTTTTTTTTGCACATGGCGGCGGAGGCCTAAAGCGAAAAGGTTTTATAAAACCCAGCTGAAGGCCTAGGACTGGGGCGATGGCGCCCGTGCCCACAGAGAGGGCTCTGAGTGCCGCCTCTGGCACCCGTGCCATAGGTTTTGCCACCACTGCCATAGATCTTGTGGTCACGTGACTTTGCATTTACACCCTAATTGTGTAACACAATGGCAATCACGATCCCCGTGGCTGTGGACTACCACTATGGAGGGATAGGGCTTTATGGTTGATCAGTAGCACCTTGAATTGCGCCCGGAAACCCACTGTCGGGCAATACAGCTTATGAAACCAAAGTATCTTGACTGCCCCATGCCAGCACATTCTGGACAGCTGCAGCTCCTGAGTAGAGTTCAAGGGAAGCCCCCCCTGTAGACCATGTTGCGGCAGCTCAGTCTGGCTTGGTGAGGCTCCTCGGTGCATCCCTGCTCTTCCCTCTCTTTTGCAGCGAGAGACGGCGGCCTCCCCAGCCCCAGCCACGACGGCAGAGGAAGCCATGCCCCAGCAGCGAGGGGAGCCGGAACGTGAGGAATTGCAGCAGGGGGAGCCCCCTGCCTCCGACGTGGAGCCCTGGGCCGCCGCTGTGCCCCCTGTGAGTTCCCTTGGAGGGAAAAAAAGGGACAAGGGAGGGAAGGAGGACCCCCGCCTAGTGCAGAGCACATTGTGGGGGCGAGGGGGTCCTTGGTGCTCTCAGAGCTTGCTTGTTTTCTTGCAGACATTTCATTACCTAAACCAGCGGTTCTCAACCTATGGGTCGCGACCCCATTTGGGGTCGATCGACCATTTCACGGGGGTCGCCAAGCAAGGCTGTCTGCCATTTTTTTCCCCTTTTCCAGCGGGTGCCTTACCTCCCTTGAGCTGGGCCAGCTGGTGGTTGGCCTGCTCCGTCTCTGCCGCTTGCCAGCTACGCCTCGGCCGGCGCAGGTGGCGGAACCATGCATGCGCAGCGCTCCCGGGCAGGGAAAGTCCTCGACTTACGACCAGTTGGGTAGTCCTCAACTTACGACCGGTTTAGTCCTCGACTTACGACCAGTTGGGGGTCACGGCATTTAAAAGGTTGAGAACCACTGACCTAAACTATAGATAACAGAACCGTGGTGGCGCAGTGGTTAGGATACAGTATTGCAGGCTAATTCTGCTGACTGCCAGCCGTTCGGCAGTTCGAGTCTCACTGCCTCAAGGTGGACTCAGTCTTCCATCTGAGGTCGGAAAACAAGGACCCAGATTGTTGGGGGCAATATGCTGACTCTGTTAACCGCTTAGAGCAGCGGTCTCCGACTTTTCCAGCTTGGTGGCCCGGCCTGGTGTATGTGTGTGTGTGGGGGGTGTCATGCGCAGCTCTAGTTGTGTGAGCGACGCGGGCATACGCTCCACTCACATGAATGGAGCGTTGTGAGCACAAGCGCCCGCTGCTTGCACATGTGGAGCTTTGCACGAAAGTGCCTGCTGCTCACGTGAGTGGAGCTTCGCACACGCGTGCTTGCCCATTTCTCCCGCGGTGCAGTTTCAAACAGGCCCACGGCCTGAGGGTTCGGGACCCCTAGCTTAGAGAAAGCTAGAAAACACCATGAAGCGGTATATAAGTCTAAGTGCTATTGCTAACATCATCACTGAGATGCTAGCACTGATGATGTTACCTAGTTTGGATAACGAAACATGTCAGAAAACAAGCAGGCTCAGAGAGCACCAAGAACCCCCTCAGTTCAACCCTGAGCTACAAATATTATTATGGGTACATTGCGGGGGGCTGCTAACCAGTTCCCGGAATCTCTGCTCTCCCCTTCTCTGCCAGGAGTGGGTGCCCATCATCCGGGAGGACATCCAGAGCCAGCGCAAGCTCAAGCAACAGCCTCCCCTCAGTGACGCATATCTGAGTGGCATGCCAGCTAAGCGGCGCAAGGTGAGACCGGGCCCTCTTGCAAGGTGGGCAAGAACACTCATTTGCCTGGAGTGTTTAAAAAAAAAAGAGGAGGTTTTTTAAAGAAGATATTGGGCAGCCATTTGTTTGGAATGGTATGAGGTTTTCTGCTTGAACAGGGATTGGACTAGAAGACCTCCAAGATCCCCTTTGAACTCTTGTCATTCTTTTTTCTCCCCGTCTTCTGCTAGCTCGTGTGTATCTTATCTTATCATCTTATCTTATCTTATCTTATCTTATCTTAATTTTATCATTTTATCTGTTGGGTGAGGCACCCGGTCTACCAAATATAAATCAGTCTGTTCTGCGTTTCGCTCCAATCTAGGAGCATGTTTTGCAGGCAGACCTCACATACTGTGAACACTATAAATTCAAAATTTTGTGGCTGACAAAGAGTTAGTGGGAGACTAGTATAGCCATTTCAGGCTCATTTGCCCTCATCAGCTAGTCACACCCTTCAGGGGTTCGAACCTGGGCAGCTTTGCATGTTAGGCAGCTGTATTACCCTTTTGAGCCACAGGTTCCCACTTACTCCTGTCAGCAGAAACCAGAGAGGATATATATCTTATCTGTTGGGTGAGGCACCCGATCTACCAAATATATATATACACATATTATCTTGAGTTTGGTGCACCCTGTCGGCCCAAATATGGGAGAAAGGAATCTTTTGCCTGTATCAGCTCAAACTAGAGCCATCCACAGGCTTGGCAGTTGCAACTGTGACATCATATGTGTTTTTCAAAATTTGGATTGCTAACAAAGAATTAAGGGAGAACAAAGTGAGAAAGAGCCTGTGGCCTAGAGGTTAATACATCTGCCTAACATGCAGACAGCCCAGGTTCGAATCTCAGAAGGGTAGGTCTGGTTGAAAAGAACTAAAAAGTTTGAAATGGCTATTCCAGTTCTCCCTTAATTCTTTGTTAGCAATCCAAATTTTGAAAAAATATACACATACACACACACACGCACATATATATATATATACACACCAACATATATATATATACACACCAACATATATATACACACCAACATACACACATGGTTTCCCCAAAAATAAGACCGGGTCTTAATTTTTTTTTGCCTCCAAAAGAGGCACCAGGCCTTATTTTCGGGGTAGGCCTTACCTTCGGGGTAGGCCTTATTTTCAGGGTAGGCCTTACCTTTGGCACTGACACCCCCACCGAGCCGGTCCACTTTTTCTGGGGCCGAAGTTCTGTAGCTGCATTTGGGCCTGCATTTTGCAGCCAGGCCTTTCCAGGCCTCAGCAGCCAACTACCAAGCTATGGATTCAATCCATAGCTTGCTGCTCGGCTGCTGAGGTCTTGCAGTCTGCAGTGGCCTTCCGGAAAGCCCTGGGACTGGGAAATGCAGGCCTGGCTGCAGAAGAGGCCTCAGAAGAAGAAGTGGGCCAGCAAGGAGAGGCCTGGCTGCAAGGTAAGTGGGTGAGGGGCAGGTGGGGCAGCTCCATACCCCCACCCCTGCCCTAGCTTGATTTTTAGGTGTGTGCCTTGTCCCAAAACTAGGGCTTATTTTTGGGATAGGGCTTCTATTAGGCCCACCTCCCAAAATCAAGCTAGGGCTTATTGTTGGTGTAGGCCTAACTTTCGGGGAAACATGGTATAAAATTTGGCTGATGCTTAGATATTTCTTTTTAAAAAACAAAACCTTTGCAGACAATGCAGGGTGATGGCCCCCCGTTGCTCCTGTCAGAGGCCGTCAACAAAGCTGCGAGAGCGGTCGGAGCGAAACCTTTGACGAGCACCGAGAGCCTGAACCGAGACCTTGCTGATCCGGCGTTGCAAGATGGCTACCAGCAGCAGGTGGGATGTGTTCCTTGGCTGTGGGACAGACGGAGGGCGCAATGGCAGGTCCCAGAGCTGCTTCCTTACAGAAAGGGGCAGTTGCCGTAAAGAGCCCTGGTGGTGCAGTGGTTGGAAGGCAGTATTGCATGCTGCTGACTCTGCTCACAGCCAGGAGTTCAATCTTGACCGGCTCAAGGTTGACTCAGCTTTTTCAAAGTGGGCAAAATGATTGTGGCGGGATGGGGTGAGGGGAGTGGGTGGCGGGAGGACAATATGCTGACTCTGTAAACCAGGGCTTTTCAACCAGTGGTACGGGTACCACCTGTGGTACATTGGCACCTGGCAGGTGGTACGCGACCATCCTAGAGAAGTGGTAGCGGGGGAGGGGAATGAGCTGAACCGGTGGCAGCACCGCACAAGCCTGAGCGAGAGATGGCTGGAGCTGCAGGGCTGTCAGGGCTCAGCGGAAGCGCCAGGATCAGTGCCGCTTTCCAGCTGATCGGCACTTCTTCGGGGCTGTCAGGGTTCAGCGGAAGTGCCAGGATCAGCGCCAGGCTCCAGCTGGAGCTCGGCACTGATCCTGGTGCTTCTGCTGAGCCCAGAAGAAGTGCCGATCAGCTGGAATGTTGCAGCATCTCCAGGGTCTTGTGATTTACATTCAGATGCTTGGCAACTGATTCATATTTATGACGGTCACAGTGTCCCAGGATCATGTGAAGTGACCAAAACCTGCTGCAACCACCCAGCAGATGGGGGGGGGAATAAAAACCAAACACCCCCCCACCCCACCCCCGCTGCCAATCCTCAACAGAAATGCTCACAACAATGGAAACCTTGGACAGGAGGAAGAGCGCCGCCGGGCGGACAGGCAGGTGTCTTGCTCAGCTGTGGCTTGGGGGGCACTTTTTTCAGTGCCATTGTGACTTCGAACAGTCACTAAGTGAACTGTTTTAAGTCAAGGACTACCTGTACTTTATCACTTTTTTCCTTTTTTTTTGGTCATTAAGTTTTTGACACCTTGCTAAGCGACTGGTGGTACTCGGATATTGCCGTATCCTAAAAGTGGCACAATGGGTGAAAAGGTTGAAAAGCCCTGGTATAGAAGCACTATGAAGCAGTATACAATTCTGAGAACTATTGCTTTTGCTAATGGATGCTCTGCTTTCTCCTCCCCCTCCCCCCATCTTTTTCCAGTTGAAATCCGATCTGCAGGAAAGACTTCAGGCTGATCCCAGCTTCAGTCCTCAGCGCTTTCCCAGTGCCCAGCAGGCCTTTGTGGCTGAGGACTCCTAAGAGGGGCCGGCCGGAAGCGCCCGGAGGCCAAGGCCTGTTCCTCAAGGCTGGCCTCACTCCATATGTGATTGATGCAGACACCCACTCCTTTCTCAGGCCAAATATTTAAATTCCATTTATTTTCCCCCACGGTTGCAGTGACTATTCTTCCCCCTGTGGAATCCCCAAGCTGCTGCCAAAATCAATAAATAAAACCACATGTCCAGGATCCAGTTGTGTTGTTTTTTTCCTCCCCCCCCCCTCAAAAAAAAAATCTATTGTGGATTTCATGCTTTGTAGCGCCTTTAATTTGTCTTGAGTTATTTTTGCCAAGCAGATGTTGTTTCTGGTTCACACAGCCAGAAGGGAGGCGTAAAACAACCACACGGGCTTCAGCTTCAGTTTAGTCCAGTGTTTCTCAACCTTGACAATTTTAAGGCATGTGGACTTCAACTCCCAGAATTCCACAGCCAGCGATGCTGGCTGTGGAATTCTGGCAGTTGAAGTCCACATGCCTTAAAATTGTCAAGGTTGAGAAACACTGGTTTAGTCATTGTACACTGTTCAGCAAGGTGTCTCAAAGGTGTTTTCTCCAAAAGGCAACTGGACTATATTTTTTTCCTTGAGGAAGAAGAGATTTCGCTTCTCACCCAAGAAGCTTCATCAGTTCTTTTTGAAAAAGCATCTCTGAGACAACCATGACCTGGATGACTGGGAATTATCCATAGACATCTAACAATGCAAGGTGTTTGGGGATTGTATGTCCAGGTAGCACTGAGCTCAAGAAGCAGCTTTCACAGACTCAAGTGGAGAGCGGGGGGAATCTCAGTTTTCAGACACTGAATTTAGCAAGAAACTTGACAGGTGGATTTGGGACTACGTTTTCACTGTACAGATAGTCCTCGAGTTACGAATGTAAAGCCTGCCCGTTCCATTCGTAACTCGGAGATTCGTAGGAGCGAATCTCGTACCTTGAACGTGATTCACTCCCAACTTTTGCTCGTGCATTCGCTAATTGAATGCGTGAACGAATGCGTGGCTTGTTAAGTGAACATGAGGTATATCGGTGGGGAAGGCCATGGGGGGCTAGTTATGGAACAGGCCATCTTCAGACCATCCAAGGTCTCCCCATACTCACTGAAATACCTCATGCTTCCTCCCCTGGGGGTCCACAATTGCTCCCCCACATCCTACCGTGCCGAGCCACTGACCTTGTGAAGATCTGTCTCCAGCCTCTCTTTCCCTGCTCCCGGCAAGAGCAGAGGGAGGCCTCCGAGGGCCAGAGTGGACCTCTGGAAGCATGAGGTCACTGGCCACGGCCTCTGTTCTGGGCCTCGGAGGCCTCCGATGCCCAGAGCAGACCTTCGGAGCCCTGCTGAAGCATCCCCCGGCATAATTTCCTGGCGGCAGCAGCCTGGAAAAGGCCTCTGATGTCCAGATCAACCGTTCGGAGACTCGCTGAAGTGTCCCCTAGTGTCATTTCTGGGTGTTGGAGGCCTTTTCTGGGCTGCTGCCGCCTGGAAATGCCAGGTGATGCTTTGGCGGTGCTCCAAAGGCCCAATCCGTGCGTCAGAGGCCTTTTCCGGGCTGCTGCGGCCCAGGAATGATGCCGGGGGACGCTTCAGCGGGGCTCCAAAGGCCCGTTCTGGGCCTCGGAGTTCTCCAGGCCTCTGAGGCCCAGATCAGAGGCTGTGGGCAGCAGCCATGTGCTTCCGGAGGTCCATTCTCCCCCCGGCTTTCGTTCCGTTCTCTGTTGCATGGAACAGAGGCCTAAACTATCGTGAGATCATGCAAGATCAGTAGCGTGAGATCTTGTGCCACTGATCTCGCGTGATCTTGCATTACTTTGGGCCTCTATTCTCTGAATGCACTGAAGGAAGTAGCGAAACAAGAAGCGAAGGATCTCTCGATCTTTGCAAAGGGAGTATCCATAGGCCTAGTGCAGGGGTAGGCAACCTTGGCTCTTTGATGACCCGTGGACTTCAACTCCCAGAATTCCTGAGCCAGCCAAGCTGGCTCAGGAATTCTGGGAGTTGAAGTCCACGGGTCATCAAAGAGCCAAGGTTGCCTACCCCTGGCCTAGTGCCTAGGGAGACCGGGGGGGGGGAGAGGGAATAGCCAGGAATGTTGCAGCGCCACTGCGGTGGGTGTTCGACTGCTTTGGTGTGGCAACATTTGTAATTTTGGGACTTTCGTAAAGACTAGGGGGTGCTTATCACGTAACTTCGAACGTTTGCTTAGGGAACGCTCCTCACTCGGATTATCTGTAGTTGGTCTGCAAAACTGCTGAAACTTAGGAACTTTGAGGTCCTTGGTGGTTTCTGAGCTCTGTGGTTTTCTTGCAGAAGTTTCATTGCCCATCTAGGTAACATCGCTGCTAGGAGGTTTGCTGCTTATATAGAAATGGCTTGCCCTGTCAGTGTTGATGGGAGTGTTCTTAGTAGTTCCTTGATTAGACAGTTGTATGGAGCATTTTCTCCAGCTCAACCTCAAATAGCTAGGATTTGGAAGGGACCTTGTAGGTCATCTAGTCCAACTCCCTGCCCATGCAGGAGTCCTTACACCATTTGACAGATGGCAGTCCAGTCTCTTCTTGAAAGCCTCCAGTGATGGAGCACTAACAAAATCTGAAGGCAGTCTGTTCCAATGGTTGATTGTTCTCACTGTCAGAAAATTTCTCATTTCCAGGTTGAATCCTTGATCAGTTTCCATCTGTTATTCCTTGTCTGGCCTTCAGGTGCTTTGGAAAATAGATTGACTCCCCCTCTTCTCTGTGACAGCCCCTCAAATATTGGAAGTCTGCTATCATGTCTCCCCTGGGCCTTCTCTTGACTAGCCATGCCCAGTTCCTGCAACCATTCTTCATATGTTTTAGCCCCCAGGCCCCCAATTCTCTTTGTTGCTCTTCTCTGCACTTTTTCTAGAGCTTGGCCTGCCCATCACCTCATGGCTTGACTACTTCAATGAACTCTACATGGGCTTGCTCTTGAAGACCATTCAGAAGTTTCAGCTAGTGTAGAATGCAGTGGGGGCATTCTACATTAGGGGCGTGCCTCAGTATGCCCTTGTAACATCTCTCATCACAAGCTGTAGTGATTGCCAGTTTGCTTTTAGGTGTGATTCAAAGTGCTGGTCACTACCTACAAAGCCCTCATGAGACCTGATTATAGAACAAGGGTGTCAAACTGCTAACCCGCGGACCGGACGCGTCACCCGGAAGCCACGCCCACCCCATTGCCACGCCCACCCTTTATTTAAAATATGTTGCGCGACATCATGTGATGTTGCGAGTTTGACACCCCTGTTATAGAGGGACCACCTGTCTCCCATTGTTTCAGCCCAGCCAGTTTTACCTGGCAGGGTTGGTATGCCCTGGGTTCCATTGATTGAACAATTTCATCTTCGGGGACCACAAAGTACACCCACGTAGCAGCATCTGCTCTCTGGAATGAAGCATTCTCTCATCCACACCCCCACTCAAAACAGCTTCCACTCTACTGGAATTTTGAAGGACCCTGAAGATGTGGCTTTTTGCCCAGCCTTTTGGCAAGGATTTCTTTCTTTCCTGTTCCTTTCTCTGCCATGTTTGTTTGTGCTTCTTGTATTGCTATTTTAAAAATATTTTTAACGTGCGAATTGCAGAATTTCTGGGACTCGGGTGTCGTATGCATTTATTATTGTTAAATTGGAGCGATTAAATATAAAGGAGGCCAAATTAATGATGTTGGGTACAGCAACCGAACTTGGAGTTGACAGCTTCTGCCTTTTAGAATCAACTGTCAACAAGAAATATGGAAATACGTCACGGAAAAATATATTCCGAGGGCTTTTGATGTGTCGGCACCTACCAGTATCATTCATAATTGTGCAGGCAATAGTTTTCCATCTGACAGAATGAAAGAGAAAAAAAAACCACCTGGAATTTGAAGAAACCAAGTAGAAAACCTGGGGACAGCTAATTCTGAAGAAAATCTGTGTGGTTGGTGGCACAATTAAAGAGGTCTGATTTCAATATTGCCATTTCCTTCTAGGGCAGTGGTGGTGAACCTATGGCACGCGTGCCAGAGGCGGCACTTCTCTGTGGGCACACATGCCATGCCCCAGAGATGGCAACTGTCCCTCTTCAACCAGCTGCCTGCTAACTTGCTGAGGTTCCATGTGGCCGGATGCATCCTGGCACGGCTGGTTTTCTTCCCTCCTGGCCTCGCATGCTCTCCTTTTCCCGGGCATGACCCACTGCATCGCCTCCTCAGCTGTCGGCCGGCCATCCAGCTCAGAGGCGGCTTCTCTGAACTGCTGGTGGCGGGCTGGGGAGGCCCCAGTGTGTGCCAGTCGAGGGGCTGGCAGGCTGTTGGTCCCCATGCGCTCACTGGCCTCTGTGTGCGGGGGCCAATGGTGTCAGGCAGCAGCCGCCCTGGCCCTTGCCTTGCCCCATGGCAATGGCACCTCTGCCCTGCCTCACCCCGCAGGATGAGCCTCCTGCCCCACCTGCCAGAGACCCCCTGGATCTCCCCCAACCCTGTCCACCCCCCACAGGCATCCCTCCGCATGAGCAACATTGAGGTGACCACGTCCACCTTGGCCACCCCCACCCAATCTGCCATGACCACCACAGCCACGCCCACCCAATGGGCCACCCCACCTGTCAGCCGGCAATAAATAAGTGGGTTTTGGGTTGCAGTTTGGGCACTCGATCTCTAAAAGGTTCGCCATCACTGTTCTAGGGTGCACAAACCTCATGCCAGCAGCCTATGATTTAGCTAGCTCAGAACAGTCGAAGAAAAACTTTTCTATCACTAATCATTCATCTGTAGTCTTCTCTCCCCCCCCCCCCCAAGAGCTTCTGTGGACCAGAAGGGAGGAAAATGCCATTTGACACTCTACCCTCAGGTTCTTGAGCTTCTTGGATAGATCTTAACCCTGTGAGGTTTCCTTCCTACTTGTTCTAATGCATCGTCATAATTTTATTGAACAAGTGGCTAATATAGTGTAGTGGTTAGAATACAGTATTGCAGGCTAATTCTGCTGACTGCCAGCAGTTCGATCCTGATGGGCTCAATATTGACTCAGACCTAGATTGTTCCCGGTCAGAGGGGGGGGGGCACAATATGCTGGCTCTGTAAATTGCTTAGAGAGGGCTGCAAAGCACTATGAAGCGGTATATAAGTCTTAAGTGCTATTGCTGTTGTTAATCACTGCTCCAAACCTGCTAAGACTACTACTCCATATACTGCATGTCAGGTTGGTTTCAGGCAATACAGCGAGTAAACATCGCAGAACTTTTAACTAGAGCAAGGCTTTTCAACCAGTGATACGGGTACCACCTGTGGTACATTGACACCTGGCAGGTGGTACGCGACCATCCTAGAAAAGTGGTAGCGGGGGAGGGGAATGAGCTGAACCGGTGGTAGCACCACACAAGCCTGAGCGAGAGATGGCTGGAGCTGCAGGGCTGTCAGGGCTCAGTGGAAGCGCCAGGATCAGAGCCAGGGTCCAGCTGGAAAGCAGCACTGATCCTGGCGCTTCTGCTGAGCCCAGAAGAAGCACCAATCAGCTGGAATGTTGCAGCCTCTCCAGGGTCTTGTGATTTACATTCAGATGCTTGGCAACTGATTCATATTTATGACGGTCACAGTGTCCCAGAGTCATGTGAAGCGACCAAAACCTGCTGCAACCACCCAGTAGACGGGGGGAATAAAAACCAAACACCCCCCACCCCACCCCTGCTGCCAATCCTCAACAGAAATGCTCACAACAATGAAAACCTCGGACAGGAGGAAGAGCGCCACCGGGTGGGCAGGCCGATGTCTTGCTCGGCTGTGGCTTGGGGGGCATTTTTTTCAGTGCCATTGTAACTTCGAACAGTCACTAAGCGAACTGTTGTAAGTCGAGGACTACCTGTACTTTATCACTTTTTTCCTTTTTTGGGGGGGTCATCCAAGTTTTTGACACCTTGTTAGGCGACTGGTGGTACTCGGATGTTCCCATATCCTAAAAGTGGCACAATGGGTGAAAAGGTTGAAAAGCCCTGGACTAGAGGGTATCTCAAATGGATTTTAAAATGAAATTCGGCTCTTATCAGTAAACATTGACGACGGGGAACTCAACAGATTGATCTTTTTATTTTATTGGTTTTTTTTAAACAACTTTTTTTTTTTGGTTTTATTTATTAAACAAACCAGCTCGACCACCTTTTAAAAACTCAACGCTTCCTATTTCAAACTCAGGGGAGCAGATAGACAGGAGAGGAGGCAGGCTCCCAGGCACGCCTCCCCCTACTCCCATAAATAGAAGAGGGGAGAGGCAAGACCTCACATGTTCATATTTATATATATTTACACTCCACACTTTAAGAGCAGCTCCCCCCCCTCTCGGATCAAGAGGCAAACGCAGCCCCTCCCGGAAAAATATAAACTCAGGTGAAACCAAAGGAAATAAGCAAAAATACATTCAGCTGGGAGCCTCCCCAAATCCTGATCCTTGCCCCCCCCAATTACACTCCGAGTATCCCACTAAGAGTCTAAACACCCCTAAACAGAGGGGACAAATTCAGTGTGCCCCCTCCCCACATAAACAGAAAAGGAGCTTAAGGAGACACCCCGTCTTTAGGATACATCAACCGAGAGGAGAGATGAGCCCTCCCCCCCCACACAAAAAAATCATTCTGAGGAGAGGATGTCAACCAAATCCAAAAGGGAGGGAGGAGTATTCTGGGTTAGTGGTGTCCGGAGAGATTGGGGTCTTGCTTGTCGGCGTGGGAACGGGGGTCCGGCTCAAGGCGGCGGACGGGAGCTCCATCCCGGGGTGGAGCTGCCCGTTCCCAGCAGCGGGGGTTCCACCGAAGGACATCTGACTGCGAGGGCAAGAAGAGGGAGTGGAAGGAAGAGAGAGAAGGAAGAGGTTACAGTCTGGCCTGCCAGCGTATCCATCGTCTGCGTTTGCTTAGCCCAGTGGTTCTCAACCTTTTTAATGCCGCGACCCCCAACCGGTCGTAAGTCGAGGACTAAACCGGTCGTAAGTCGAGGACTAAACCGGTCGTAAGTTGAGGACTACCCAACCGGTTGTAAGTCGAGGACTTTCCCTGCCCGGGAGCGCCGCGCATGCGTGGTTCTGCCCCCTGCGCCGGCCGAGGCGTAGCTGGCAAGCGGCAGAGACGGAGGAGACCGACCACCAGCTGGCCCAGCCCAAGGGAGGTAAGGCACCCGCCGGAAAAGGGGGAAAAAATGGCGGACAAAAAAAAAATGGCGGACAAAAAAATGGCGGACAGCCTTGCTTGGCGACCCCCGTGAAATGGTTGATCGACCCCAAATGGGGTCCCGACCCACAGGTTGAGAACCACTGGGTTCACCCCAGGAGTCAGCCTCACCTGCTGGTAGACCTCAAAGCGCTGGGCACGGAAGAGGCCCCCGTAGCCAGACCCGGGAGATTTGAGCCTGGCACTGAAGCCTCCAGAGAAAGGCCTGCAGGAGGAGAGAAAAAGACTCAGCCTCGGAAAGAGACCCCCAGGCAGCCTTGACTTGGCCGGCTCTCTCGGTGGTGCTCTCAGGATGCGCTGCTAAGGAAAAGCAGTTTGAACGCTGTGTGTGTGTGTTTCTCCCCACCCCCCCGGAGAATTAAAAAAAAAAAAAAGTATTTACATACCATTTCTCTTTCTAAACCAGGGGTGTCAAACTCAAATTTCATTGAGGGCCGCATCAGCATTGCGGTTGCCCTTGGGGGGCCGTGTGGGTGTGGCCAGGGTGGGCGTGGATGGAGTGGGTGTGGCCTACTGGGTGGGCATGGCCAGCTCTACATCGTTCGCGTCAAGGATGCCTGTGGGGGCCTGGACAGGAGTGGGACAGATCTGAGGGTCTCTGGCAGAAGGGGGGGGGACCGGGGCAAGCGCCAAGGCATGGTCCATTTCTTCATTCCTCACAAAGGGTGACACCTCCCCAGCATGCACCCAGAGGGCGGGGCCGATGCTGCAGGGGCTGGTTCCTCGCTGTTTCTAGACAGCCTTGTGGAGCTAAGACTGAATGCGTTTCAGCATAGATGGCCACCACAAAATTGTACATGGGCTCCCTCGTGGCCGGCCTGGGCCAGGGCCAAGGCAAGGGGGGGGCGTTCCCTCACTGTTTCCAGGATGGCTTCACGGGCCACATGAAACCACTTCGCGGGCCGCATCCGGCCTTGTGTTTAACATGTCTGTTGTAGATCCTTTATTTAAAATAGGTAAATGAAAAACTGAAATGCTACAATGAAAATTTTCTTTAACATCGTCTTTTTCTTTTTTTTTTTACAATAACGCCTCCAATCTCCAACAGGCATTGTTCATGCTAAAAGCGGTGGGAGGAAGTGACTGGCTGAAGAATTCTGGGAGTTGAAGTCCACACAACCTCTTACAATTGCCAGGTCGGGAAACATGGATTTAAACTAACGGAACGAAACGTTCCTCTTCCACTCGCAGGAACCCCCTTTTTTCAATCCATTTCAAAACAAGGATTTGCACAGGTGAACTGGGATTCCCCCGCCCGGTAACCGCTGGGCTACACCCAGATGTAATACAGGGAGAAACTTAAGAGGCAAGAAGTCGCAGTGACACTTCTTCCTTCGGTGACTGTTACAAATTCTCCTTTTACACCATCATCATCATCATCATCCCCCGTGTTTGAGAGCTAACAGACCTTGATCAGGAGGGCTCTTGGGCCAGTAAAGGATTATGACAGAGGAATCCAATATATTTTCAAAACTCCACCCAGCTGGAAGAACAAATAAAGTTTGTGGTCTTGGGAATTCAGGTAACTTCAACTACAGATCATTTCACCCCCCCGGAGAGTACTTGCCTGTTCCCAGAAGGGGGTCGGGCACCTACAGACCCCAGGCCATTAAGTTTCCGGTAATCTGGCAGCGGTTTCATTTCCAGAGCGTGAAGCTGAAGAAAAAAAGCCTCTGTTAGAAGCCGGGAGCGGGAGGCATCCCTTCCTCCCAACACGCCCCCGTTTGGGCAACCCTTCGTTACCTCGTTCCGTCCTACTCCACCGGGAGGAAAGGCTCGGATGGCCGGAGACACCAGTCGCCCAGCCAGCTGTCCCGGTGGCCGGAGTGCCTGGGCAGCCACAGGAACCAGAGGCATTGGAGGCGGTGGGGGTGGCCCTTGGGATGCAGGAGCAGGTGGGGGTGCTTGTTGCAAAGAGCCAAAGTTCATCACCGATGGTAACTGGGGGGGCTCCACCACTGGCAAGAGCACCTGGGGGCAGAAGCAGAAAGAGAAGAGGGAGATGCTGCATCCACAGCAGTGGTTCTCAACCTTTTTAATGCCGCGACCCCAACTGGTCGTAAGTCGAGGACTAAACCGGTCGTACATCGAGGACTAAACCGGTCGTAAGTCGAAGACTAAACCGGTCGTAAGTCGAGGACTACCCAACCGGTCGTAAGTCGAGGACTTTCCCTGCCCGGGAGCGTCGCGCATGCGTGGTTCCGCCCCCTGCGCCGGCCGAGGCATATCTGGCAAGCGGCAGAGACGGAGCAGGCCGACCACCAGCTGGCCCAGCCCAAGGGAGGTAAGGCACCCGCCGGAAAAGGGGAAAAAAAATGGCGGACAAAAAAAATGGCAGACAGCCTTGCTTGGCGACCCCCATGAAATGGTCGATCGACCCCAAATGGGGTCCCGACCCACAGGTTGAGAACCACTGATCTACAGCCTTCCCGGGAAGAGTCTGGGGGAAATCTCCACGAGAGAAAGCTCACCCTCACCTGTTGGGCAGGTCCTGTGGCCGTCAGGAAATTGCTCTGGCTGCCTTGCCCCAGCGTGGCCGGGTAGAACTCGGAGGGGGAGGCGAGTTCCTGGCGCACCTGTGGAAAAAAGAAGAGCAGGTCAGGGGGCATCTGGCTCTTGGGTGGCGAGAGTACAGAAACCTGGACTTGGGAAATACTCTTCTGGAGTGGTGCCCGGGCAGCACCCAAACTGGGTGTGTGGGGGACCACTGGCTTGTGGGACCATAATCTTACCAAGATGATGGGCTGCTGGGCAAGAACAGGTGTACCTCAGAGGGACAGATAAAAATGGCGTTAAGTTTCAGGAAATTGAATCCCGTTGGAATGGGGGGGGAAGTAACTGAGACTATAGAACAGTGATGGCGAACCTTTTAGAGACCGAGTGCCCAAACTGCAACCCAAAACCCACTTATGCATCGTCAGGTGCCGGGTGGGTGTGGCCCATTGGGTGGGCGTGGCTGCGGTGGTAATGGCAGACTGGGTGGGACTAAAAAGTTCAATCAATCAATTCCAACTTTGCAAGATCTTTTTTTTTCCCCACAAGAAGTTGAAATTGACTGACTGAACTTTTTTTTTTTTTGCACATGGCGGCGGAGGCCTAAAGCTAAAAGCTTTTATAAAACCCAGCTGAAGGCCCAGGACTGGGGCCGATGGCGCGCGTGCCCACGGAGAGGGCTCTGAGTGCCGCCTCTGGCACCCGTGCCATAGGTTCGCCACCATGGCTATAGAAAATGGGAGAGTTGATGGAGTCAAGATTTTTATACCATGGCAATAAGAATCAGGCCATTTTAGCCCCTTACACTAGGGAGTCCCCAACCTCCGGTCCGTAGACTAGCCCCGTTCCGCAGCATGGCAGAAACCGGGCTGCGCAAACAAGTGAAATTCCATCCGCAGGATGCAGGCAGCACACGAAACCACGCCTCTTCCAGTCCACGAAAAAAAAAAAACAACCTCTCCACAGAACTGGTCCCTGGTGCCCAAAAGATTGGGGGCTGCTGTCTTGTAAGACCAAAACCTCTATTCATGGACTTGAAGATGGTTATTTCAGGTGTGTAAGGCTTTATGCATGGAATCTTTTGCACATCTTCAGTAAAAAAAAGTGAGCAATATATTTTCCAGAGGATTTAATTCCTCTTTCAATTTGTTGTCTCTATTACTGATTGCTTTAATAATAATAATAATAATAAAGTTGGAAGGGACCTTGGAGGTCATCGAGTCCAGCCCCCTGCTCAGGCAGGAAACCCTATATACCATTTCGGACAAATGGCTGTCCAGTTTCTTCTTAAAAACTTCCAGTATTGGAGCGTTCACCGCTTCTGGAGGCAGGTTGTTCCCCTGGTTAATTGTTCTCACTGTCAGGAAGTTTCTCCTTAGTTCTAGGTTGCTTCTCTCCTTGGTTAGTTTCCACCCGTTGCTTCTTGTCCTGCCTTCAGGCACTTTGGAGAATAGCTTGACTCCCTCTTCTTTGTGGCAGCCCCTGAGATATTGGAACACTGCTATCATGTCCCCCCTCGTCCTTCTCTTCATTAAACTAGACATACCCAATTCCAGCAGCCGTTCCTTATATGCTTTAGCCTCCAGTCCCCTAATCATCTTTGTTGCTCTTCTCTGTACTCTTTCAAGAGTCTCAACATCTTTTTTACATCGTGGTGACCAAAACTGGATGTAGTATTCCAAGTGTGATATGAATCTCAATGCAGTTGTCAAAAAGTTGGCAAGGAATCTTTTCAGCCAGTGAAGGAAAGCTCTTTCTCTGATTAAGTGTAGCAACATGCTGGTGAGAAGTAGCAATCACTCCAATGCCGTCCTACCAAGATTGGCACCCTTCGGGGCAAAAGCAAGCAGGAAAATCAGATTGCATCTCCTGGAAATTCTGTTTGCTGGATCTTTTTGTTTTGACTGCAGGACTGGAAAGCAAATCTATTTCACACCAGAGCTATAAAAGGAGGGACGGCTCTTTCAAACATTGATTAATGCCTCATTGCAGTGTCATCCGAGTGCTTTTCTGGTAAGCCGCCCAGATTCCTTGCGGTTAGGAAGCACGTAAGTGGACTAAATCAGGGGTCCTCAACCCCAGGGCCATGGCCCACTATTATTTACAACTGGACTGCCTGAACAGCGGGCCAGTGCACATGTGTGCGCACGCACACCTTGATTCATGTGAGTCGAGCTCCGTGTGCATGCACATGTGCGCTGCCCCCCCCACTCGCGCAGCCCGGTTCCCCTCTCTCCCCTGGCCGCCAACCCACAAAGGTTGGGGACCGTTGGGACTAAACGTATAAATAAAACCAAGTTCAGATCAAGAGAAATGGGCAAGCTACATTTGTAGACGCTGTTATTTGAGGAGCACATCATCACTGAAAAAAGCGCTGGCCAAAACTCACCTGTGGCTCAAAAGTCTGCTTGGTTTCATGAGTGCTACTCTGTCCCAATCTGTCTCCTGTTTGGAATTCTAGCTCACTGTAAACTCTCTTTCTTCAGTAACTTCACCGGCTCTTCCCAGTTTCCTGCCCGCTCTATCGTTACTGGTGGTCCTCAACTTACAACCATTTGTTCAGTTTTAATTCCAGAAAGCTTAGCTTGAAGTTAGGATAGTGGTAGGTGACTTACATCCAATCCTTGCAGTTATGAGCACAGCACACACGTGTGTAATTCGAGCGCTCGGCAACCGTCACTGCATTTAGGTTCTCCAGTCACGTGATCGCCGTTTGCAACCTTCCCAGCCAGCTTCCAACAAGAAGCTGGCAGGGAAGAGACTGGAATCCTGGTCCTGTGAGGTCTTGCTTAACAACCCCAGCAAAAACATCATAAAATTGGGTGCGGTCACACGACGCCTCACTTCACAACCAATTTCCCCCCCCCCCCAAATCCCTATTGTGGTCCTTAAGTTGAGGACGGCCTGTAGCTCGTTGTCTTGCATTACTTCCCCAGTACCTGAAGCAAGGCCTGTTCAGGAGCCAACTGGCTTCCACAGAAGGCTGAGCTGTAGATAAAGGAGGGAGGCGGTGCCTGGTACAGCAAGCCCGTAGCCGGGAGTTTGGGCAGGTCGGCCGCCTGCAGAGCTGCTATTTCCACATACTGCCCCTTCAAGGCCACTCCTGAGAGCAAGGCTGAGCTCGGAAGCACTGCACCTGCTGCGGTCTGAGCTGGAGAAGTAGGGGCTGGGCTGGGCTGGAGGTACAGGTGCTGGGACCTAGGGAGCGAGAATTCTGGCTCAGTCGGCACGTATTAGTGACCTGACCCTCCGGGTCCTCAACCAGGAGGGATCCCTGCTCCATCCCCCACCCCGGGCCCACCTATCCTCCACTCTCCCGCCGGCCTGTACCTGTACGAGTGCAGAGACGGGGTGCTTGGACGGAAGTTGCTGCCGCCGCTTGCGCTGTGCAGCTGGGACTCGAGCTGGGCGTTGGAGAGCTGTAGCCAGAGGATGGGATAAAACGCCGTCAGAGGACAAGGATACCGGATGCCAGCACAGATCCCCCCCATCCCCAGCAGCACGGGTGATTCTTTTAACTGGTCTGCGCCCAGTGCGCCCTCCCCACTTCTGTTCCAGGAAAGCATTCTCCCTCCTATCTGCCAAGATAGCTACCTGGTTCCCATAAAACAGCTCCGGGTACAGGCGTGGCCCCTGGCCCCTCTCACCTGCGGAGAGAAACACCATCAGGCGCCAATCTGCATTCAAGCCCCGAAGAGTCCCTCCCCTTCCCTCCCCTCCCCAAATTGATCGCTCCCCCTACCTGAGAACATGGGAGCGTCTGTTGGGAAGCTATGCAAACAGGACGAGGCGGCAGCAGCTGGAGCTCCCGGGAAAGAGCGAGGCTCAAAGGAACGACTGGGAGGCATCTCGGGGGATGCCCTGTGGATGGGAGGGGCCGGGGGAAGCAGCTCCCACTCTCGGGGAGCAGAGGCCAGCTGTGGAGAGAGCAGACAGGGAAGCTGTTGGGAGGCAGGGCGAGTCATCGCCGGGTTCTCCAGCTCCCTCTGATCCAAACCCAACTGCACCCGTTTTTATTCCATTGCTACGTCTACAACAGGGGTGTCAAACTCAATTTCATTGAGGGTCGCATCAGCATTGCGGTTGCCTTCGGTGGTGTGTGTGGCCAGGGTGAGTATGGCCTACTGGGTGGGGGTGGATGGAGTGGGTGTGGCCTACTGAGTGGGCATGGCCAGCTCTACATCATTCACGTCAAGGGTGCCTGTGGGGGCCAGGGAAGGAGTGGGACAGATCTGAGGGTCTCTGGCAGAAGGGGGTGGGACCAGGGCAAGTGCCAAGGCATGGTCCACTGGAGGACCCTCACTGTTCCTCTCAGGCCATGCGTGGGGGGGCTGGATGGTGGCGCGGGCTGCCCGGAGCCCAGGGCAGCAGAGGTTAAACGCCCAGCCTAGCCCCCGAGCACCTGCGGCACCAAGCCATTTCCAGATGGCCTTGTGGAGCGAAGACTGAATGCGTTGCAGCATAGATGGCCACCACAAAATTGTACATTGGCTCCCGGCCGGTTTGGGCCAGGGCCAAGGCAGCGGGGGCCGTTCGCTCACTGTTTCCAGGATGGCTTCGCGGGCCACATGAAACCACTTCGTGGGCCGCATCCGGCCCCCGGGCCTTGTGTTTGACATGTCTGGTCTACGCAAACCTTTAACAATCGAATTCAAGCTCTATGTAATCAGGGAACGCACGCTGCTGCTTGAAAAATCCGGTGGAGCTCCTCTTTATCCCCGACTGCAGCATACGCTGCTGACCCCCCCACTTACCCCTTCGGCGAGTGCCTGGTGCAGCTCTTCACCTGCTTTCGGGACTTCGTTCACAATGAAGCGAAGGTCGGCGTCCTGAAAGGCCAAAGTCCCCAGCTGAGGTCTGAGCAAAGGACTTTTTCAAACAATAGCCTATGGCAGGGGATCCCTAACCCCTGGGTCTGTGGACCGGCACCGGTCCGCAGCATGACAGAAACCGGTCCGCGCAAACAAGTGAAGCCCCATCTGCGTGTGAAACCACGCCCCCTCCGGTCCGCGGAAACCCCCCTCTCTCGACGGAACCGGTCCTTGCTGCCCAAAAGGTTTGGGGACCTCTGGCCTATGGCCAATCTGGGATGCAGGTAACCCGGGGCGCCCCCCCATTTTCACACCTACCTTATCGCTGGCACCAAACTGGATGGGCGGGCAGGCTCCTGGGGGCTCCAGTTGGGGGCTCTGTTCAGGCTTCAGAACGCCCAGGCCCTCTGTGCTCTCCTTGGCCTTCTCTGCCCGCTGGGAGCGCTCAGTGCCGATCGCGCCAGGGGGAGGGTGGTCCCGGGGCAGGGGATCGGGGGAGCCGCTCACCTGTCGCAGTGGGCAAAGTCGTGAGGCAGACCTTTCTAACCTCAGCAGGCAGGCAAAACTGGAAGCCAGCCCCTCATTCGGTGAAGAGGTGACGTTTTCAAGCGGCCACAGAGCTCGCTAGGCAGCGCGAAAACATCGCCTCTTCGCTGAATGGGGGGCGATCCGCTTGCAATTTGGACAAAGGCTCCACAGTACAGGTAGTCCTCGATTTAGGACCGTGGATTGAGCCCCAAATTTCTGTCGCTAAGAGACACTTGTGAATTTTGCCCGTTTTTATGACCTGCCTTGCCACGGTTCTTCAGTGAATCGCTATGGTTAAGTTAGTAACACGATTGGTTAAGTGAATTTGACTTTGCTTAGTCAGGTGGTCGCCAAAGGGGATCACGTGACACCCCCCCGCAAACGGTCACTAAATGAGCTGTTGCAAGTCGAGGACCACCTGTACTCACAAGTTACCCGAGAGACACCCAGCTACCCCTCACAAGTTCAGATGAAGGTGCCCCGATCTCCACTCCTTCCACCTCCCCTGGAAAAATGACGGAGACGCAAACTGGCTTCAACCAGATCAAGTGCAGAATTATCCCATGAAATTTCTGATGCTCAGAGAAGTTTTGCACACCGGTGTCTCTGGCAAGACCCAGCTTCGTAAGATCGTCTTTCTGGAAGCCCCCCCAAAAGGGAGAATGTTGAAAGGGGAGAGATGGCAGGCTTCGGAGGAGTCAGATGTAACGCGCTAAACCCTTGGAAACGCTTACTGCAAGTAAATCTGACGACGTCTTACTTCAGGGCTGCAAATATTGTGTAAAAGCAACAGCTTTGCCTCCACCATTACAGGCCAAGCGTCACGTCACTTAATTTTATTTAGAGAGATATTTCTACACTTTAGGATGCAAAGACAAGCACAGAGAGGTGCGAGGTGATGTCCAGCAATTTGCAAAATTAGAAAAAAAAGTTCCTAAGGAGGAATGTGGAGGGATGCATGGGGCCGATGCAACATATTTAAAGGTCCTATTTAGCTGGACTGCAAGGGCCTCCTAGCAATGAACTATCTCTTTATTACTTGACTAGATCAGGGCTTTTCAACCTTTTCACCCATTGTACCACTTTTAGGATATGGCAACATCCGAGTACCACCAGTCGCCTAGCAAGGTGTCAAAAACTTGATGACCAAAAAAAAAAAAAGGGAAAAAAGTGATAAAGTACAGGTAGTCCTCAACTTACAACAGTTCGCTTAGTGGCTGTTCGAAGTTACAATGGCACTGAAAAAAGTGCCCCCCAAGCCACAACCGAGCAAGACACCTGCCTGCCCACCCAGTGGCGCTCTTCCTCCTGTCCGAGGTTTTCATTGTTGTGAGCATTTCTGTTGAGGATTGGCAGCGGGGGTGGGGTGGGAGTGTTTGGTTTTTATTCNCGTCTGCTGGGTGGTTGCAGCAGGTTTTGGTCACTTCACATGACCCTGGGACACTGTGACCGTCATAAATATGAATCAGTTGCCAAGCATCTGAATGTAAATCACAAGACCCTGGAGATGCTGCAACATTCCAGCTGATCGGCGCTTCTTCTGGGCTCAGCAGAAGCACCAGGATCAGCGCCGAGCTCCAGCTGGACCCTGGTGCTGATCCTGGCGCTTCCACTGAGCCCCGACAGCCTCGAAGAAGTGCTGATTCTGGCTCTTCCGCTGAGCCCTGACAGCCCTGCAGCTCCAGCCATCTCTCGCTCAGGCTTGTGCGGTGTTCCCACCGGTTCAGCTCATTCCCCTCCCCCGCTACTTTTCTAGGATGGTCGCGTACCACCTGCCAGGTGCCAATGTACCACAGGTGGTACCCGTACCACTGGTTGAAAAGCCCTGGACTAGACTACTGCAATGAAGCCACCCCGATAACATAATTGCTGAAAAACGCAGCAGCCTGATTGTACTTTTGCCCCAGGCCCTGTATTGTTTATCAAAAGAGGTTTCTGGCTACCATTCAAAGTGCCGCCTTTGACCTTCTGTAGCTTGGGATCTAGGTACTTGCAAGGCCAACTTATCTTATCACAGTACCTGAAGCAGCAAAAGGTAGAACATCTGACTCTAAAGATTGAGCCTAACTGGGATTAACTAGAACAGAGTAAAAATAGAGGCAGGGTGTCTTCCATGTCCAATAAGCACAGCTTAACTGATTTGTGTCAGAAGAACAACACAAATTAAGACCTAGATGGCAGAATGTTTACAAATATAACTCTTGTCAGAAGCCATCAAGGTCACTCTTATTATGGCAGAGGCAGAATGAAGGGTCAAGTGTCAAAGATTTGCAGCTACCCAAGAATAAACGTTGTACCTTCTTGTCCTTGAGCAAACTGGAGTCTCTGGTCGGTGGTGGCCTCCTCCTTTGTTCCTTTGCGTCCGTTCCTTCTGGATCGGTGGCCAAGGTGTCATCCTTACTTTTGCCAATGGCTCCACCCTGCTTGGTGGCGGCATCCGGTGTGGCTTTCAGGCCCCCATCCGGAGAGCTGCGTTGGCTGCAGGTGGCCGAGGAGACCTGTGAGTCACTACTAAGGTCCACACCGCTGTCAGACAGGCTCATCTAAAAGAGAGGCCAATGGGATTCAGGAGGGGAGAGGAGGGTTTAAGGATTAAACGGAAGCCGAGAACAAAGTCTTCCTGTCGTACAGCATCACAGTCTGGTTTAGAAGCCTCACTGCTTTAGACAGGAAGGCGGTGCAGAGAGTGGTGAGGATGGCAGAAAAGATCATTAGCAGTTCCCTGCCTCCCTCCCATCCAGGACATGGCACACAAGCGTTGCTTGAGCAGGCTCCGTGAGATCGTCTGGGACACTACACATCCTCTTCACGACCTGTTTTCCTTGTTACCTTCTGGGAGGAGACTCCGTGGTATCCGAAGCAGAACATCCAGATTCAGTCAGTTTTGTTCCATACAGTATTAACCTTGTGAACTCTAAAGCTTCCTCCTTCCATTATGTATTCAAGATGGACAGTGATTAATATTTATATGTTACTTATATGTAAGGGTGTAGGTCTATGCATATGTTGTGTATAGTATGTTTAAATGTGTGTTGTGTGTTCCCTTTAAGAGCAAGCAACTACATTTCATTTTTAATGTGTGCCATTGTGCCCACAGTAAAAAATGACAATAAAGGTTATCTATCTATCTATCTATCTATCTATCTATCTATCTATCTATCTATCTATCTATCTATCTATCTATCTATCTATCTATCTATCTATCTATCTATCTATCTATCT
>NW_015387232.1:290454-312462 GCF_001527695.2 Protobothrops mucrosquamatus | reverse complement strand
ATCTATCTATCTATCTATCTATCTATCTATCTATCTATCTATCTATCTATCTATCTATCTATCTAACATCGGTTCTGCTCTCTCACGCACATGCCTCCCCACCCCTTCAGCAGAGATAGACCAGCTCTCACCTCTGTACTTGCAACCTCTTCAAAGGCGTTCAGTGGCTCAATCCATGGTTCTACAGAGGCAGGACGGTAGCTTTTCCGGGAAGTGTCTGATTGAACGAAGTACAAGGGCAATTGTGTGTGTGGAGCTTCTCTACAAACTTTTAAGAAGCCTCCAAGGAGGCTCACCTTATCCAAATTTAAGACTTGTTCCAGTTCGTAAGAAGTGTTTATTTATTTTCAACCCACACGAACGTTGCCATACATCTGATGCCCAAGGGCCATAGAGACTCCCTGCCTGTTCCTTGCCAAACACCTGTCCAGAATGCTCAAAGAACAGCTGACAAAATAGACTTTAAAAAACAAACAAACACCTATAAAGACACACCTCTAACTGGCACGATCAGGTTTGTTCTGATCCAAAGGATGGCCCATCACTGCTAGAGCTGCCTGTGTACACTGGCCCACCAAGACATCACTTCAACCTCAATCCTCCCCTCTTCCTTTCCTTTCTCTTTCCTCCAATCGAATAACTTACTGGAATTCAGACGGTTCCAGATCTGTGGGGCTAGGCCTTCGGACACTGGCCCGCTCCTGCTGAGAGGCTCCCCCGGGGTCTCGCCTTTGGAGGCTGCGAAACCTGGCCCGCTGCTGGGAAAGCTCAGGGGCTCCTGTGAGAGGTGGGGAACGGTACCAACGTTATCCCCTAAGTGCTTAAGCCAAACGCTTGTCTCTTTTCCTCAGCTTTGGACTAGGGTGGGGAAAAAAACCTGCTTACCTGCTGCAAAAGATCTTGCTTGCGAGGCCGTTCACGGCGTTTTGCACCAAAGCCACCTACTGGGCCAGATTCCTTCAGAGGAGCACCGCTGGAGCGGAGAAGCTGGTTCTTGTCCAGGAAGCAGGAATCTGAACGGAGAGGAGGAGACAGTGGTTCCAATCAAACCAGAGAGAATCAGGCAACAACATTCAAGATGGTGAATAAAACTCTATATACAGAATACCAGAATTGGAAGGGACCTTGGAGGTCTTCTAGTCCAACCCCCTGCCCAAGCAGGAGACCCTATACCAGGGGTAGGCAACCTTGGCTCTTTTATGACTCGTGGACTTCAACTCCCAGAATTCCTGAGCCAGCCACTGGAGGCTTTTAAGAAAAGACTTAAGTGACAAGAAGTCACTTGTCTGGAATGGTATAGGGCAGGGGTAGGCAACCTTGGCTCTTTTATGACGCGTGGACTTCAACTCCCAGAATTCCTGAGCCAGCCAGGCTGAGGGGAAAGGGAGAGGTTTCCAAGCTGAGCCATGCTGGCTCAGGAATTCTGGGAGTTGAAGTCCACGAGTCATAAAAGAGCCAAGGTTGCCTACCCCTGCCTTATATCATTCTGGGAAAATGGTTGTCTAATCTTTTCTTGAGAACCTCCAGTGTCGGAGCACTGATTAATTGTTCTAATTGTCAGGAAATGTCTTAATTTTATATAAATTCTGTCCCTCTCTGGAAAGCCGATACATTTTACTTCTCCAAGAATGGAAGCACTTTGGTGGTTTTAATAAGCCATTCTAGAGTCCATTATTAGTAATCTGAAAAACCAAGCTTGCACTGCGCCTTGAGGAAACCAGGTCTGCCATAAAAAAATAAATAAATCATATGAGCTTTTAGAAAAGGTACTGTCAAAAGAGGAAAAGGGATGGGAGCTCCAGAATATCATGGTTTTCCTGGCAACGTCCACGTGAAAGCTAATACACTAGCCACCTTTGAACTTAATTTAATTTTAACAGCTACCATGAACATCCCAAGTTGTTTTTTTTCACTGTGTAATCTCATTGATTACAATGGGATTATTAAACAATAATCAGGAATCACTATTAAACAAAAAAAAAAATGCTTTAACTCCCCCACATCCCATGACCTGAGCTTCCAAACACAATTCCTGGGCAAATGGGTATTTTTGCCAACTAGCAAATTATAGTCCCAAAGGAGCTTTTCAAAAGGCAACTGGACTTTCTTGATTATTTTTTTTTCTTCTCATCCAAGAAGCTTCTTCAGTTCAACTTGGATGAGAAGCGAAATGATTTCAAGGAAAAAAAAAAACCCCCAAGAAAATCCAGTTGCCTTTTGGAAAAAGCACCTTTGGGACACCTGAGAATCTCCATAGACATTTAGCAAATTATAGAATAATTTTTTTTCGAGCTTCGGCTTAAACTCTGGCTATCGGGGGCGAGTCATTAGCTCCCGCGGAGAGGGCCCGCAACCTGGGCGTCCTCCTGGATGCTCGGCTGTCTTTAGACGATCATGTGACGGCCGTGGCCAGGGGGGCTTTTCATCAGGCTCGCCTGATACGCCAGTTGCGCCCCTTTCTGGATCGTGACGCCCTACGCACGGTCACTCAAGCCCTTGTTGTTTCCCGCCTGGACTATTGCAACGCTCTCTACATGGGGCTCCCCTTGAGGTGCACCTGGAGGCTCCAGCTAGTTCAGAATGCGGCCACGCGGGGGATTTGGGGGGCCTCTAGATACTCCCATGTAACACCTCTCCTGCGCGAGCTGCACTGGCTGCCGGTGGCCTTCCGGGTGCGCTTCAAAGTGTTAGTAACAACCTTTAAAGCGCTCCATGGCAATGGACCTAGGTATTTGCAAGACCGCCTCCTACCAAATACCTCCCTTCGACCAGTCCGCTCCCACAGAGAGGGCCTCCTTAGGGTGCCGTCGGCCAGACAATGCCGGCTGGCGACCCCCAGGGGGAGAGCCTTCTCTGTGGCAGCTCCTGCCCTCTGGAATGACCTACCCCCCCGACCTACGTACAACTACGGACCTGCGCCTCTTTCGCCGAGCCTTGAAAACCCATCTATTCCACGCGGCCGGCCTGGCGTAGTTTTGATTGTGTTTTGGTAGGGGTTTTTATATGGGGTATTTTAGAGCAGGCTTTTTATTTAATATTTATTGTGATTTTTATTATTGCCTGTTCACCGCCCTGAGTCCCGTAAGGGAGATAGGGCGGTATATAAATTTAAATAATAAATAAATAAATAAACAAACAGAGTCCCACGTTACCTGTACTGCTGCCACTCCTATTCTCAAAGCACCCCAACGGGTGGCCGGAAGCACTCCCGCTTCCGGATCCGAGGAAGGACGGCTGAGCCGGGCCAGGGGAGGCGGGTTTTGTGTGGCGGCTGCCCAGTTCAGCTAGAGCCTGCTGGATGCCAGCTGGGTCACTGTGAATGACGCGATCCAAACGGTACACTGTACTGGTAGTAGGAGCAGGAGGAAGGCTCAGGCCCGGAGAGTGATCGTCTGTGTTTCGGCTAGAGGGGAGCGAACGGTGATCGATGGAAACATTACGAAGCAGAAAAGGAAGGAGTGTCCACACTAGGCCACCCTCAAATACCCTCCCTTCCATTTGGGGCCAAATACTTTCCCCCCCCATGCCTATGACGGATGAGCCCCCTGCTCATTTCTCCCTCCCTGGGGGTCTTGACTCAAGAAAGGGACTTGTTCTTGATCCAGCCTGTCAGCCAAAGGATTTTTCTGAACATCAAAAATAGGATGACCTATTATTATTAATATGATGTTATAATTATTTGTGCTTAATATGTTTGTTTAGAAGAGAGTTAAAGGATGTTATAGTTTTGTTAATCTAATAGTGATTAATGTTAGACAAAGTATGGTTATTGTATCGTTAACCCTGGGATTGGCTCTGGGAAGTGGGGGGGGAGGGAGGGGGGAGGGGGGGTTCTGGGGAGGGGGGGAGATATATTGTAAAACTTTTCTAAAATTTTCAATAAAAATAATTAAAAAAAAATAGGATGACAAACTGGCAAACGGCTACGGATTTTAGGATAAATTCCTTGAAAGGGGAATGGACAGCCTCAGAAGGGCTTATTTTTTGGGGGGGACATTCAAGCGTAAGACATTTTGGTCCTTATGTTGAAGGCACCGATGAGGTGAGGGCTCTCTGGTTACAGTTAGCTTTTGTCAAGAAGATTATACTGGAGCTTAATCACTATGGAAAAGGATTGAGGACCGCGCTCCATAAAAGCATTCCTAAACAGAGCCGAGGCTTTCAAACGTGGCTACTTGAACTGGACTATGAATTAGTGTTGTGGTATTTCAGCCACTAGGAATAACCAGGCCTGGCAAGCAAGGCTGTCTACCGAAGAATACGCTTGTATTTTACTGTGGGAACTAGGGGAGACAGGTGGAATAGTGAGAGAAAGAGCGTGTCTCTGAACACTATTTTTTGCTCCTAATAGGAGGAGATGCTTTTCCCAAGCGTGGTAACCTTGTTGATTTTTAATTTCTTTGCACTGACTTTTGTTACACGTTAAAAGTATTTTTTAATGCTTCTACACGATGCAACATTTTTTTAAAAGATAAAACAGCGCCAACAAAAACTGCAACTGCAGCTTAACTGAGTGTGAGACACACTACCGATCACTTTCACCGATCATCCTTTCACCAACCCGATAACCAGCCAGGTAAGGTTGGACTGCAACGCCCATCATTCCTGGCCAGGACAACCAGGCTGCCTGGAAATACAGTGGTACCTTAGTACTCAACTGCTTTGAAACTCATCAAATTTGGTACCCAATGCATTTTGTCGCAATTTTTTTTGCCCCGATACTGCTTTGTTTGGTACTCAACGCACAAGTTAGAACTTGTCGGTGTCGGCTGCCTTGTGACTCACTACATCAGTGATGGCGAACCTTTTAGAGACCGAGTGCCCCAAACTGCAACCCAAAACCCACTTATGCATCGTCGAGTGCTGGGTGGGTGTGGCCCATTGGCTGGGTATTGCCATTGGATGGGCGTGGCCAATTGGGTGGGCGTGGCCGCGGTGGTAACGGCAGACTGAGTGGCACTAAAAAGTTCAATCAATCAACTCCAACTTTGCAAGATCTTTTTTTTTCCCCGCGAGAAGTTGAAATTGACTGAACCTTTTTTTTTTTTTTTGCACATGGTGGTGGAGGCCTAAAGCGAAAAGGTTTTATAAAACCCAGCTGAAGGCCTAGGATTGGGGCGACGGCGCGTGTGCCCACAGAGAGGGCTCTGAGTGCCGACTCTGGCACCCGTGCCATAGGTTCGCCACCACTGCACTACATTATTCTTTATGGGGGGAAAAATCTGTTTGGTACTCATTGTTTTTTGGTCGTCACTGTGCCTCCTGGAGCCAATTAATGAGTACTCAGGTACCACTGGAATGGGAAATGTAGCCCAACAAAAGCTTAGGACAGCAGCTTATGGTGGCGGAGGCTACGCTGGTTTAAGTCAACCTGGACCTTTCCAATCAGAAAATCCCACTTGAATTCCATGCTTTGCTTTGGGCTCTCCTCGCACCCGCTTCACCTAATGTAGGATTCATCTCCCACCCATCCCCCCTCCTCAGGACTTGCCTGCGATTCTTGGGCGAGGGCCAGCTTCTTTTATCCCCTCCGCTGCGACCGCTGTTGCTCCCTCCACGGCCAGCTTTGCCTCCTCCCCCCGAGCCAGGGTTGGAGCGCCGGTTCTGTCGGTCCATGCCAGGCCGTTGGCTGGAGAAGCTGCGTTTGGACATTTCCTTCTTCTGGGCTAAGCTGAGCTCATTGGTAGAGGGGCGCCCCCCGACGGAAGGCACGGTGGAGCAACCCCCTTTCAGGAAGGCAGTGGGGGGAGGTCCGCCAGGCGCCGGCTCTTTCTCCCCACCGCCGCGGCGCTCTGTGAAATCGCTGCTCTCTGAAGCCGTCTCCCACTCCTCATTTGCCTGGTCAGAGTTCTGGTTGGACAAATCCGGAGACTTTGTGCCAGCCACTCTACGGGCTGTCGATTCCTCCGGGACGGGAACAGAAGGTGCCGGGGAGAAAGGCTGACCCACCCTCTGCTCACCGTTGAGGCGGGCAGCGTTCTCCCGTTCCTGTTTCAGCCTCCGGAATCGAGGTGGCTTGTCCTGTTGCTGAGAACGGCCGTGGCGCCGTCGCCGAGGTGGTCGGTCAAAGGTACGGTCAGAGTTGGGGCACAGGGGAGATTGTTTAGGGGAGGCTTGAAAACCACCCGTATCTTCTGGGGTCATCGGGGGAGGTCCCGGGGGGGCTTTTTCCTTCACTGAAGGTTCCACAGCCACCTCTTGTTGCTTTTCTGGTTTCTTGTTGGGTTGGGGCTTAAAGGGAGGGCTCCAGCCGCCAGGAGGAGCACGGCCACCTCCTCGGCCACGACGGGAAGGTACACCCCGAGGAGTGAAGACACGCCCACTACGGGCTCCTGGATCTGAGAGGCGTGGAGGCATCTTGTCAGCAAATCGAGGCAAACCGGGGTGCTGGGAGTGGGGTGCTGCCGTCGGCGTCATTGGCGGGCCTCGGTTACGCTGGCTAGGGGCTGGTTCTTTGGTCATCTCCTTGTCCGAATGGGCCACATCGCTGGCACTCTCATGCGTCTCACTTCCTGTCTCAGACCCCCGTTGACGTCGCCGTTTCGGGATCTCCTCATATTCTGATCCTTCACTCCGCGTCTCGCTGGTGTTGCGAGGACGGAAATTGGAGCCAGGTCCCATAGATTTACCAGGCCCATCATCAAGTCGATAGAAGGGCTCACGGTAGCTACGGAACTCTCGGCTTCTTCCCCGGCCGCCTCGACCACGGCCACTATAAGCACCTCGGAAGCCCCGTCCTCGGGCAAAATACTCTCCTCGCCCCCTTGCGCGGCCACGGCCAGCATAGCCACCACGCTCGTAAGGGCCTTCTCGCCGCCGCCGGCTTGGCGACAGAGTGCCCTGTTGTTGTTGTTGCTGCTGCTGCTGTTCTTTGGGTGGCATCACTGTTCCACCATTGACCACTGGCTTGGCTTTGTTCTCCTTGCCCGGTTTTGGAGGCTCTTTAGGTAGTTCCGGCTTACTACTCACTGCCTCTCCACTCTCCTTGGCCTTTCCTCCAGTGCGCACATCGTCAGCTTCATCTTTTATCTCCTTAGGGGGTGGCGGTTTCTTAATGGGCCCAGCTCGGCGTGGAGTCTTGTCTCCAGAAATGTCTTCAATTTTCCGGCTGCTGCCAGGACGAGGACCCCAACGTGTCTCTGTTTTGGACTCACGCCGTGGCTGCTTGTGGAATTCATGCTGCTGCCGCGGTGGCTTTTCAACCCGCCGTATTATTTCCTCTTTGACCGGGGTCTCCTCTTTTGGCTGTTCAGAGGGAGGCTTTTTAGCTACTACGGGACGAATGACCAGAGGCTCCACTGATTTGACCTCTTCTGGGAGGTCACGATGGAGCAACTGTGGTTCGTCTTCACTTTTGCGAGGTGTCTGCATTTGGGGCTCTGGGCGTCCATTTCTGTTCACTTCTGCCGGTGCTGGCAGAGGCATGCTAGCTTGCCAAGGCCCTCCTGGCCGTGGGGACTCGTCCATGGGGAAGCGATGCAATGGTGTAGGGTTGCCATTTTCTGAGAAACCCTGGTAGTTCCCCATGTATGGCTGAGGGGTGACAGCATCGCGGAGGCGAACAGGTGGTGTCTCACTCCTGAAAAAGTCATCAAGCATATATTCTATTACAGAAGTCAATAAGTGGTTGATTTTTGTAATAAAAATAGTATTCAGTAGTACACGAGAAACTGCTCTAAACTCAATTGTAAAAAATTCAATTTTTGTCACCGAATTGTCAAAGTCTGGAATGTCTTGCCCGAGTCAGTTGTCCCAGCCATTTACTTTCAGAGTTTCAATTACAGCTTAATTTCTGTGGACCTCACTCCATATTTAGGAGGCGTGTGTAAGTGCACTAGCATGCCTATTGTCCCTGTCACGTTTTGATTTTCTTATTTTGTTTGTTCAAATTTGTAATTTCTGTTTGAGGAATAATTTTTTTTTAAAAAAGGGGGGCAGCCCCAAGCGGTGCCATCTGCCTTCCTCCGTCTCCTCATCAACTCTCCAGTTTCATGCAAGAGGCGTAAGGAAGAGCAACGGAGATTCAAAAACTGATGTCTTTGGGGATGAGGCATACAAGTGTGAATTTCCTTCATTCAGAAGGACCACACTTCCTGATGTGGTCCCAATAACATAAAAAATCAAGTTACCGTACAAGGCAGGGTTATTAATTTATCTTCCTCCTCATTGCTGCATCCAAGCAGCCCAAAAATCTTCTAAAGGTTCCTCACCGTAACCCTTTCTCCTCTTCATCCTGTTGCCGAAGCGATCCTGCTGGAGGCCGTGAGTCAACACTAGAAGGGGCGTTGGTGAAGACATCTCCAGCCCAGGCTAGCTTGGGATCAACAGGTGGCGTTCCGCGCTCGCGAAGGATGGGAGGATGGCGGTCAAACTGTTCTGAGTTGGAGCCCCCGCTGTCTGATCGCTCACGGGGCAGAAGACCTGAGGGGAGAGAAAGGGCAGCAGCTGTACACAAATCAGATCTAATTCCCCGTGTAGTCTTCTAAATCAGCGGTCTCCAACCTTTCCAGCTTTGTCGACTGGTGGGCAGGGGGAAGATGGGATGATTCCACGTGGGGGGTGGGTGAGCTTGTGCAGCTCCTTTTGCGCAAGTGGCGGGCACCTGTGCCCGCAGCTCACACAAATGGAGCCGCGTGAGCACGCTCACCTGCTACACGCGCAAGTGGAGCTGTGTGTACGTACCCCTGTTGCTTCCGTGGCCCGATAGTGGGCTGCAGCCTGGGGGGCTGGTGACCCCGTTTTAAATCCAATCACTGCGCCACGAGCCATGTGGCGCAGTAGTTAGAATGCAGTACTGCAGGCTACTTCTGCTGACTGCCGGCTGCCTGCAGTTTGGCAGTTCGATTCTCACCGGCTCAAGGTTGACTCAGGCTTCCATCCTTCCGTGGTGGGTAAAATGAGGACCCAGGTTGTTGAGGGGGGCGATATGCTGACTCTGTAAACCGCTTAAAGAGGGCTGTAAAGCACTGTGAAGCGGTATATAAGGCTAAGTGCTATTGCTATTGCTATCTTCCATCGGATTTAGTTTACCCACAAATCAACATTTATTTGTTGTACCGGTACGTACCAGAGGGGTGTACACCAGGAGGATAAAAATCCATAGGGGGACGGCCCTGCATCATGCGTGGGTCCATGTAAGGCGGGATCATCATCCAGCGAGGGTCAAAGTTTATCTGAGGCATTGGCGGAGGCCGTCCAATGGAGCCTGGGTAGATGCCTTTGGGTGGAGCCTGCTGTGCCTGAGGGGGTGCCGACGGCTGCTGCTGTCCAGGTGGCCCCGCCTGAGGATGAACATTGCCCGAGGGGCCCATAGGGGCCAGAGGAACACCTGATGCCTGCTGCTGGGTAGAGGAAGACAACGGAGACTGGACCTGGCTTTGTTGTTGTTGCTGCTGCTGCTGTTGCTGCTGCCACTGCTGCTGCTGTTTCAGCAACTGCTCCTGGGAGGGTAATGAAAGCATCTTTTACTACACAGCCCTCAACTGCTCCTAACCAGAGCCTGTCAGATCTGCCCTCAAACCACTTCCCTTCACTTTGATGGCAGTCTACTATAAACTGTGGGGAGAGTTGGGAAAAGATAGGAACGGGGAATGACAGGAACTGGAGGTGCCAACCAGAGACACCAAGGATGCCAGCCTGGGAAAGGAATGCGAAGGCCCACGAAAGAGGGGGCAAAATGTGGAATTGTTACCAAAACACCTAGTTTGAACCTTATTGGATATCACCAAGATGACTAAATGCCTAAGTTGGGACAGGTCTGATAGATCAGGGCTTTTCAACCAATGGTATGGGTACCACCTGTGGTACATTGGCACCTGGCAGGTGGTATGCGACCATCCTAGAAAAGTAGCGGGAGAGGGGAATGAGCTGAACCGGTGGCAGCATCGCACAAGCCTGAGCGAGAGATGGCTGGAGCTGCAGGGCTGTCAGGGCTCAGCGGAAGCGCCAGGATCAGTGCCGCTTTCCAGCTGATCAGCAGTTCTTCGGGGCTGTCAGGGTTCAGCAGAAGCGCCAGGATCAGCGCCAGGCTCCAGCTGGAGCTCGACGCTGATCCTGGCGCTTCTGCTGAGCCCAGAAGAAGCGCCAGAATCAGCTGGAATGTTGCAGCATCTCCAGGGTCTTGTGATTTACATTCAGATGCTTGGCAACTGATTCATATTTATGACGGTCACAGTGTCCCAGGGTCATGTGAAGTGACCAAAACCTGCTGCAACCACCCAGCAGACGGGGGGGAATAAAGACCAAACACCCCCCCACCCCACCCCCGCTGCCAATCCTCAACAGAAATGCTCACAACAATGGAAACCTCGGACAGGAGGAAGAGCGCCGCCAGGTGGGCAGGCAGGTGTCTTGCTCGGCTGTGGCTTGGGGGGCCCTTTTTTCAGTGCCATTGTAACTTCGAACAGTCACTAAGTGAACTAACTGTTTTAAGTCGAGGACTACCTGTACTTTATCACTTTTTTCTGGGTTTTTTTTTGGGTCATCAAGTTTTTGACCCCTTGCTAGGCGACTGGTGGTACTCGGATGTTGCCATATCCTAAAAGTGGTACAATGGGTGAAAAGGTTGAAAAACCCTGTGATAGAGCTCCCACTTGGACAAGCAACTGCTGGATATGTTTGTTTCGGTAGCTGCGAGGACATCAGCAGGTACTAAATCCTTAATCAGCGCTCAACCTAACCAGTTCTACTGGCTGTTTCTTCTCAAGACTTCTCACACTCTACCTGCTGTTGCCGCTGGAATCGAGGCGGTAAGGACTTCTGATATTTTGAGTAGCCAAGGGTCTGCGCCGGAATTGGCTGGCGAGCTGGGAGAACCGTCTCTCCCTTGGGCTCCACCTTGGCAGAGATGGGCGCTGCTGGAAGGACGGGTCCAGGTAAGGCTGGCGGCTCTTCCCTCACTTCTGGAACTTCCTTGGGAGGAGGGGGCGGAGTCACAGGGGGTTCAGCTGTGGTGGAACAAGATGGAAAGACAGGAAAAGGGTCGCCGAGTCCCACACATCGACCAGTAACTGGTGATGGGTGCATCTATGACGCACGTCATAGATGACACGCCGTGTCATTTTTGGTGACATAACCCCGTGCCTCTGGATTCTCTGGAAGTCATGCAAGAGGGCCCTGCTCTTGAATGGCCTCTGGAGCCTCCCCCCCCCAAAAAAAGTACCCGTGAATGGAATATGCTTTCCTGCTTCTTTTGGAATTACAAGGTCACTCAATAAGCATTCTCCAGCTTCCAGGCCTCGTGATGCCTTAAGACAGGCATTTTGAAAAATATTTATAACTATGGAAGAATGTATTTAATAAATTTAAATAATTTAATTCAAGTTGCTATTCTGTTATGAATTGTTGCTTTTATAGTGTGTGTGTGTGCGTGTGTGTGTGTGTGTGAGAGAGAGAGAGAGAGAGAGAGAGAAACACATCAGCAGACTCAATTAAACATTTTCTGAGTTTTTGACTGCTGAGCTCAAAAGGTTCATCATCACTGATTTATCATCATCATCATCATCATCATCATCATCATCATCATCATCATCATCATCATCTTAGCCATAGTCTATCCACTGCAAGATGATGGCCTCTTCCACGTTTCCAATCAATGCCACTGATCCCTAAGGTGCTTAAAGTTTATCTTCCTGAACATAGTTTTCTCTCTATACATAGGCTTTGACGCCTCAAAATCTACCAGGAAGGATCTTTTCAACATAACTTTCTCACTTGTTAAAAAAACAACAAAAAAAGAATTTTTCCTGTATTGGTATTAAGATGAGGCTCTCCTGCGTTGTTATTCATTTAAATCTTTGCAAATTGGCCATTTGATGTTACTTTTTTAGTTCAAAACCTCGTGATGCAGGATGGCTTGCGAGGTTGTCCAAATTAAGTAAAAGATAATCCTGTTCCCTCAGACTGCAATGGCGTGGCCAGAAATAGGTCATACGTTGGATTTTGGAGAGGTCTTTTTTAAAATTTGGACAGAATTCATATGCAGACAATGAGAGTATTAGGAAGAAAAAGCAGACCTTGCTCCTCAAACCAGCTATGCATCGACTAATCTGAGAGACCTTTCCTATTTCTTTTCTCCACTTCTGAGCAAAAAAACTAAAAGATTGATTGATGCTGCCTTTTGTCATGTCCTTGACTAACCAGCATTTTGCATTGCAAAAGATTCTGAGGGTTTCTTCTACAGTAGCCTTAGCCAACCTCTATGTGCATTTAAAAACCAAAAGCATAGTCTTACTAGCTGGGAATGATGGAGAATGTAGTCTAACACACTAAAAAAATGTAGTCTAACACACTTTGTGGATGGCTGCTCTGGAAAATGCTTGTAGCCAATACTCTCCTGTGCAAGAGGGAGGGGATGGGAGCTGCTGGGAAGAAGGGGGTCAGGGAGGCAATGAGATCCTGCGATATTGGTGGCAACTAAGGGGGCGAAGGAAAACACTGGAAGGAGGAGGAAGGAGAATTGATCAGTGGCTAAATCATCAGGAGAGCTGCTGAGGGGAAAAGAGAAGAGCGCAGGGGACATGCCCCCTGCCTCGCTCTACTCACTCTACCTGGATTTTACTTAATCTGACATGTATATCAACCCAAATATTCCAAATTTTATTTCTACCGATTCAAACCAGGACTGCTGGAATATGATCCTTGTTTCCAATTTGAAAAAAAAAAGAACACTTCCCTCCCCAAAGATTAAAATACCAAAATATTTTAAAAAATGGAAAAAAAACCCACAACCAAAAAGACATTAACAAAAGTGTCTTTAAAAAAAACCCTAACACATATTACACATAACATCCTCCCTAGTTGAATGCTTATTAGTATAATACAGCAATGTTGGTTTTCCCACCCCTTGCCAAACAGGCCAAAAATACTTATAAACTGTTAAACTACTAAATCTACTTACAAACTGTTATAGCCTATAAAGTCCAGTGGTGGCGAACCTATGGCATGCGTGCCAGAGACGGCACTTAGAGCCCTCTCTGTGGGCACACGGGCCGTCGCTCCAGCCCCGCCTCCCCCCGTGGCCCCCTCCTCACCAGCAGCCCCCCTAGAGGAGAGTTGTTCCCGGGCGCAGCCCGCGTAGAGCAGCACAGCCAAGAACATGGCAGCCGGGCAGCAGGGACAAGACTCCACCCTCACGCCCCGTCACCTGCAGATGCTGCGGGGCGCGGGCGTGGCCATCATGGCGCTGCTGGGCCGCCTGGGCGATCTCTCCTGCGGTGGGCTGTGGAGGCAGTGGGTGGCCCTGCGGGCGGGTGAGGGTGGGGCAGAGCCGGGGCGGGTCAGGCAGTTTTTGGGCACTTGGTCTCTAAAAGGTTCGCCATCACTGCTATAAACTATATTATCAATAAAGTGGTTAACAGAAAAAAAAAACACCCAATAATAACAAAGATTATTATGTAAAAATATACAAGCAATAAATATTGTGAACCGTGATAAGAGAAAGACGGGGTAGAAATTCCAAAACCCTCGGTTATCACTTCCCCCCCCATTTTGCACACTGTATACATCGTGAGGGCAATTTCACTGGCCCTTTGCCTAGCCCAGGGACAGGCAACCTCGGCTTTTTCATGACTGGTGGACTTCAACTCCCAGAATTCCTGAGCCAGCCGTGCTGAGGGGAAAGGGAGAGGTTTCTAAGCTGAGCCATGCTGGCTCAGGAATTCTGGGAGTTGAAGTCCACCAGTCATAAAAGAGCCCAGGTTGCCTACCCCTGGCCTGGCCTCTCAGATATGCTTTTCTAACACTAACAGGAAGAAAAAGGTTACCAAGAGCAGCCGAGTCCAAGTTGATCCCATTGCTGCCGTTGCCGCCCCCGCCGCTGAAACCGGCAGCAGCGTTGTGAGGTTTGCTAGCCAGAACCAGCTCCTCTTTTTTTTCTTCCGGGGAGCCTGGGGCAGCCAGTGGACTGGGGGGCACCGGGGTGGGGGGCAGAGGAGGAGTAGGAGGAGTAGGAGTAGGAGGTTCTTTGGGAGGCTCCGGCTTCAGACGCTTGTCGGGAGTGCCAAACTTCTCGTCCAGGCGCTTGAGCTTCTCGGCACAGGCCGCTCGCCGTTCCTCTTGCATGCGCCGTTCCTCCTCCTCCCGCCGACGCCGGGCACGCTCCACCGCAGCAGAGATCTCCGTCGAGGACTGCTTTCGGCGCTGGCGCCAAGCTTCATCCTCATCCTCAGGAGGAAGCGGCCGCACTGAGCGGTCCTGGAGGGAAGAAACGGCCTTAGACTCAAAGCTGCTCCCTCAATTAAACTGCGTTTATTTGGGGAGGAGGGGGGGAAGAGAGAAGGGGTCATTCCTGCTTAAGCACCGCAGTGGAAATTCCAAGGTCAGAGGTTTCACGTGCAAGTCCCGTAAGCCCCTCATGCTTCCGCTTATGGAAAAGCAGCCCTTGCCTCGTTGCACAATAAAGCAGCAACCAACTACAGGTATGACTTGGTTGCTTAGTGACTGAAGTTACGATGCATCCCCAAAAACTCGGGATTCGAATTTCTGATGGCTGCCCCCCCTTCTGGTCACATGATTCCATTTTGGGTGCTCAGAAAACAGTCCACAGTAGGGGTGGCGAACCTATGGTACAGGTGCCAGAGGCGGCACTCGGAGCCCTCTCTGTGGGCACACGTGCCGTTGCCCCAGCCTTGCCTCCCCCCACGACCCCCCTCCTCTCCAGAAGCCCCCCTGAAGGAGAGTCGCCCCCGAGTGTGGCCCACACGGAGCAGCACAGCCAAGGACATGGCAGCCGGACTCTGCCCTCACACTCCCATCGTGCTCAGTTGATGCTGCAGGGCGCGGGCAGAGGGTGTGACCGCCATAGCGCTCCTGGGCTGCCTAGGCGATTTGCGGCGGGCCCTGGAGGCGGTGAGTGGTCCTGTGGGCGGAGCGGGGGCGGGGCAGGGGGTGGAGCGGGGCGGGGGCCAGTTTTTGGGCACTCGGTCTCTAAAAGGTTCGCCATCACCGGTCCACAGATACTGCGGTCATCCTGCAGCCATCAGGCTGCAATTTACGGGGTTTGCCGAAAACTGGGGCTTACGTCCGGTTTTCAGCAAAAAAAAAAAAAAAAAGGGCCATTGTGGACAATAGGTTTGCTTTACAATTGTGTTCACTTAATGATAAAATAATTGTAAAATTGGGTGTGATCCTGTGATAACCCACCTAATAACGGCACGACTTATAGCATTATTCTAGGCTCAATTACAGTTGTAAGTCAAGGACTATGTAGAGCAGGGGGTGTCAAACTGCCGGCCCGCGGGCCGGTTTCATCCTACCGAAGCCGCGCCCACCCCATTGCCGGCAATGCAAAAAGAGCCGCCACACGTCGCGACACGTCGCGTGACATGGTGAGTTTGACGCCTGTGATGTGGAGATTCCTTTCCCTTCGGTTTAAGACAGAAGCACGATCCGGTCTAGGTTCTCAATCCCTGGAGAGACAATGTGCCAACCCTCCACCGACTCACCGGGAAATCGTTGGGCTGCCCCCAGTTGCCCCTGTTTGGGGGTGGAGGGGGCGGAGGCGGCGGTGGACGGACGGCAGGGGAAGGTGGCGGCACGTCTTTGGCGCCCTCCGCAGGACGGGCGTTTTCAGTCCAGGCTGTTTTCACAAGAGATTGATCCTCTTTTGGAGTTCCAGCTTTCTTTGTCTCGGCGCCCGAGGACTGGGTTTCAGGACCAGAAGTTTCATCATTGCTACAAAGAGAGAGACAGAGGGAACAGTACAACAGAGCTTTGGAGATGGTGTGCACACCTGGCATGCCCAGTTTAATGAAAAGGAGGAGCAAGGGGAGACCGGGGGGGGGGTGCACGGGACGGCAGTGTTCATATCCGGGGCTGCCACAAAGAAGGGGGGGGGGATTGTCGACCTATTCTGCAAAGCCCCTGAAGGCAGGACAAGAAGCACTGGAGGGAAACTAATCAAGGAGAGAAGCAATCTAGATACAGGTAGTCCTCGATTTACAACATTCCACTTAGTGACCGTTTGAAGTTACGACGGCACTGGAAAAAAGTGACTTATGACCAATTTTTCACACTTATGACTGGCTGCAGCATCCCCAGGGTCACGTGATCCAAAATTCAAACGCTGGACCACCGACTCATATTTATGACGGTTGCAGTGTCCTGGGGTCTTTTTGTGACCGGATTCACTTAACAACTGTGTTTACTAATTTAGCAGCTGCAGTCATTCGCTTAACAAACGTGGCAAGAAAAGTTGTAAACTGGGGCAACACTCAACAAATTTCTCATGTAGCAACATAAATGTTGGGCTCAATTGTGGTCCTAAGTTGAGGACTACTGTACAGGGAGAAATTGTCCGACAGTGAGGATAATTCATCAGTGGAACGGCTTGCCTTCAGACGTTGTGGGTGTTCCATCATTGGAGGTTTTTAAACAGATTGGACAACCACTTGTTTGAAATTGTATAGGGAAGGGGTAGGCAACCTTAGCCCTTTTATGACTCGTGGACTTCAACTCCCAGGATTCCTGAGCCAGCATGGCTCAGCTTGGAAACCTCTGCCTTCTCCTCAGCACGGCTGGCTCAGGAAGTCTGGGAGTTGAACTCCACGAGTCATAAAAAGAGCCAAGGTTGCCTACCCCTGGTTTCCTGCGTGAGCAGGGGGTTGGACTAGAAGACCTCCAAGGTCCCTTCCCCACTCTTGTTATTCTGCTATTCTCTTTGCAGCTTGGTCAACCAGCTACAAGAAGAGCTTTGACTCAAGTACTCTTGAGATGCAGCCACCTGGGAATGATTTTCCTTGGATCTCACATGGCCGAGGGCTGCATCTCCAGAGTGTCAAATATGAGTAGAGGTACTTCTTAAAAAAACCCTTCTTTCCTACAGAACTGATAGCCCAGGGAACCAGTTCATGGGAAAACCCATGCCGTCAGTTACCGCACTGCCCAATTCTTACCGGCTTTCAGTAGTTTCTTCATCAGACTCTTTCCCGTCTTCTTCATCACTGAATTTTAGCTTCTCAGTGTAGTCCACTTCTTCATGGGCTCCTGGTGAGAGAGGAGGGGGAGAGACAATGAGACCGAAATGCCAAGCGCCCCTGGAGGGTTGGAAACAAAGTGCCTAATCCAGCAACCATGATGCGATCCTTCCCTCCAGTTTACCTGCCCAGCCCTCGTCGTTTTCCTGGTCCAGCTCGTCAAATTCTTTCAGGTCGTCCTGCTTGAGGACGGGGGGGCGGTTTACAGGTTCCGCGGTGCGCGACGGAGGTTGTGCGGGGCGAGGCCCTGGGAGCCGCTGGAACCTGAGAAGGAAAGAAATTTAAGCAAGAGAATTTAAGCGCCGCTACTGCTTTCTGCTAGGCAAAAGACATTTGAAACCCAGGAGAAAAGTCAAAGCGTCAATGGTTATCCAAAAGTATCTGAGTTCAGATGTTCTCCCGCCCACGTACTGGAGAGGCAACCTTATTTAATAATAATAATAATAATAATAATAATAATAATAATAATAATAATAATAATAATAATAATAATAATAATAATAATAAAAGTTGGAAGGGACCTTGGAGGTCATCTAGTCCAACCCCCTGCCCAGGCAGGAAACCCTACACCATTTCGGACAAATGGCTGTCCAGTCTCTTCTTAAAAACTTCCAGTGTTGGAGCATTCACCGCTTCTGGAGGCAGGTTGTTCCACTGGTTAATTGTTCTAACTGTCAGGAAGTTTCTCCTTAGTTCTAGGTTGCTTCTCTCCTTGGTTAGTTTCCATCCGTTGCTTCTTGTCCTGCCTTCAGGCCCTTTGGAAAATAGCTTGACTCCCTCTTCTTTGTGGCAGCCCCTGAGGTATTGGAACACTGCTATCATGTCCCCCCTCGTCCTTCTCTTCATTAAACTAGACCAGGGGTAGGCAACCTCGGCTCTTTTATGGCTCATGGACTTCATTGCCTACCCCTGAACTAGACATACCCAATTCCAGCAACCATTCCTTATATGCTTTAGCCTCCAGTCCCCTAATCATCTTTGTTGCTCTTCTCTGTACTCTTTCTAGACTCTCAACATCTTTTTTTACATCGTGGTGACCAAAACTGGATGCAATATTCTAAGTGTGGCCTTACCAAGGCATTGTAAAGTGGTATTAACACTTCACGTGATTCTATCCCTCTGTTAATGCAGCCTAGCACTGTGTTGGCCTTTTTGCCAGCTGCAGCACACGGCTGGCTCATATTTAAGTGATTGTCCACTAGGACTCCGAGGTCCCTCTCACAGTTACTACTAATGAGCAAGGTACCCCCTATACTATACCTGAGCATTTGGTTTTTCTTGCCTAAATGTAGAACCTTGCTTTTTTCACCATTGAATTTCATTTTGTTAGATAGCGCCCAGAGTTCAAGTCTGTCCAGATCCTTCTGTATCTTAAGCCTGTCTTCTGGAGTGTTGGCTATTCCTGCCAGCTTGGTGTCGTCTGCAAATTTGATGAGTTCCCCATCTATCCCCTCATCCAAATCATTGATGAAGATGTTTGAGAAATTTATCGCTAGTGCCTGAGCCACTACACCCTATTGTAGCTCACGTTTCAAGCCAGACTGTGAATAGAACTGTGAATTCTACCAATTTAGAATTTACCTGCGATACCCATTTAAGTGTTGGTTAATCAGCTGTGTAATTCTTTTATCTGAATACTGGGAGCAAAGTAAGCAATTAGAGAAGTGTGTTTCCTTAACTCAATCATGTATTTTCCTAGGACTATGTGGCTGCCACAGGAGCCCACAAAAGGGGGCAGCTCATTTAACAAAGCACCCCCAGATTGAACAAGTGGTCTTGGGCCCCCTCTGAAACACCCCTTTTTCATTGTGGCTCTCAATAGCTGCACATCCCTTTCACTTCTCTATTAACAACCGAATCTAGCTTTCTTCTGTTTAAACCAGGGGTAGTCAACCTTGGCTCTTTTATGACTCGTGGACTTCAACTGGCTGGCTCAGGAATTCTGGGAATTGAAGTCCACGAGTCATAAAAGAGCCAAGGTTGACTACCCCTGGTTTAAACGATACAAACTTTATCATAATATCTTCATCTGCCTTAACTATTCTGGAAATTTAAAATTAAGTGCGTTGATCAAATGGTCTGAACAGTTTCAGAGTCCCTTTATTAGACCATAATATTATACCAGGAAGATTTCAAGCATTTCACTTTTGCTTCTGCTAGAGAGCAGGTGTCCTCCTCAAGCCACATTTCAATTCCCTTTACACATAAACCCCCCCCCCCCAAATCTCTGATTTACCTCTGTGCCTCTGCTGTGGGGTAGCGGTAAGGTCCCTGTGGCCCATACGGAGGCGGGAACGGGAGATATGGGGGATACATCTGCAATTGGGTAGAGAAGGAATTCATTACTGGAAAATTCCTCAAACCCCCCCCCCCCCAAAAAAAGCTTTCTAACGAAGCAAAAAGGCTCATCTTCCACAATATACTTACAAATGGCGGCATCATCCCCCGATAGGGAGGGAATTGAGGCGGGATGGTGGGCTGCAAGCTGACACCAGCCCGTCCATCCTCAGGCACCAGCTCCCCATCGGTGCCCCGCCCACCTCCATCCCGCCAGCTGGTTGCATCTGCAAGAGATTTACCAGAGGAGGGAAATAAATGGGAAGAATGGGGAAAGAGCCCTTTTCAATGGTTTACCCCAGAAATAGATGCCTCTTTGCCTCAGACCTCAGAAGCCGCTGTCACTTACTCTGGGGGCGGAGGTTTGGTCCGGGCCCATACGACGCATCGGTAGTGTCCTTTTCTTTGCCAGGTTTGTCCTGGTCGCCAGCCGCCTGCAGGGTCGGAAATTCCTCGCGAGAGAATCGCGACAGTAGGCTTGATCCCTTTCCACCTTTGACACCAGGGGAAAAGAAAAAGATGGTTAGAGACACTCTTGGCAAAATAGCTCCATCCCCCCCAAAAATGGGGGTGCTTTACTTCAGGGCTTTTCAACCTTTTCACCCATTGTGCCACTTTTAGGATACGGCAACATCCGAGTACCACCAGCAAGGTGTGAAAAACGTGATGACCCAAAAAAAAAAAAAAGTGATAAAGTACAGGTAGTCCTCGACTTAACAACAGTTCGCTTAGTGACTGTTTGAAGTTACAATGGCACTGAAAAAAGTGCCCCCCCCCAAGCCACAGCCGAGCAAGACACCTGCCTGCCTGCGCTCTTCCTCCTGTCCAAGGTTTTCATTGTGAGCATTTCTGTTGAGGATTGGCAGCGGGGATGGGGTGGGGGGGTGTTTGGTTTTTATTCCCCCCCGTCTGCTGGGTGGTTGCAGCAGGTTTTGGTCACTTCACATGACCCTGGGACACTGCGACCGTCATAAATATGAATCAGTTGCCAAGCATCCGAATGTAAATCACAAGACCCTGGAGATGCTGAAAACATTCCAGCTGATTGGTGCTTCTTCTGGGCTCAGCAGAAGCGCCAGGATCAGTGCTGCTTTCCAGCTGATTGGTGCTTCTTCTGGGCTCAGCAGAAGCACCAGGATCAGCGCCGAGCTCCAGCTGGAGCCTGGAGCTGATCCTGGCGCTTCCGCTGAGCCCTTACAGCCCTGCAGCTTCAGCCGTCTCTCGCTCAGGCTTGTGCGATGCTGCCACCCGTTCAGCTCAGTCCCCTCCCCCGCTACCACTTTTCTAGGATGGTCGCGTACCACCTGCCAGGTGCCAATGTACCACAGGTAGTACACGTACCACTGGTTGAAAAGCCCTGCTTTACTTGTATGAGTCGGAGCATGACTTACCATCGCCTTGTGCTCCATGGGTAACGCTGGCCTGCGCCCAGGACTTTACCCCGCTTGCTACCGTAGGGGGAGTCTGAAAGAAGGGGACAGGGTGAGAAACACAAACTAAAAACAAAATCTTGATGGCTTCCAATTATCCAGGGGTCTTAACAGTGTAGCTAAACGTGAATCCCAGCATCTAGATCAGAGTTGCCAAAACCTTTCTGGCTTTGCGAACTGGTGGGGGGGGGGGGAAGAGGGATTGGTTCCAAGCGAGCTGTCAGCAAGCACGTGTACACACGCAGCTCCATTTGTGCTAGCAGCGTGCATGCATGCTTGCTGCTCGTGCAAATGGAGCACGCGTGCACGTGCTCGCCCGTTTCCGCGGCCCGGTTGCAAACATCTCAACGCCTGAACTAGATCATCTTTCCATAAAATGTCAGTTTAATGATGGACATACAGGAGCCAGCATGGGATTTCGAGAGTTGGTTGGGAAAGGCTGATCTAGTAGATCACACTAGTTCCTTCAAGACAATACATTTTCTAACATCATGGTTAAATGTAAAATTGATGTGCTAAAAAAAGTTCTAGAAAGCAGAAGGGTGAAGGTTAGAATCGTCCAGGAGTTATTACTCAAGCATTCTTGCATCTTGCAATGGCTACTGAGAAACTCATAGGAATGAATGTTGTTTAGACACAACACTAAACTATGTTCACTTTAACAAAAGATTCAGGCTCATGAGCCACTCTGTTCATCCTTTGGGCCCCACACAGATCGGAAGCTTTGGTTTAGCAAATCATAGGCAAGCATTTATGTATAACCAGGCACTAAAATGTTTTTTGATCGTTATGAGGTGCAAACCGGCTCGTTGTTGCTCCAATACTACACATGAGGAATCAGGTTGCTATGGTTTGTCCACATCACCGCCCCCCTCCTGTATAAATTACTGCAACGTGTTCTACGTGGTGGGGCTGCCTCTGAAGCGTACTCAGCAGCTGCAGCTGGGGACTAAATGGTGCAGCTCATCTTTTGGCAGGTAACACTTGCTACATGCACACCAAGTGGGGCCGCAGTTCTCTCTACCGGTTGCCAACAGGCTTCCAGGTCCAAGCCAAAGTATTGATTTTGATTACCGTATTTATCGGCGTATAACACGCACAGGCGTATAACACGCACCTTCATTTTAAGAGGGAAATTTCAGGAAAAAAACTTAAATTTCAAATAAAGAACTTGAAGCAAAATAAGGGTAGCTCAGAACTTTTTTTATTAATATTATTAACACTTATAAGGTAAATAATGTAAAAGGACAGTAAAAGCAACTGTTTTA
>NW_015387232.1:263940-288585 GCF_001527695.2 Protobothrops mucrosquamatus | reverse complement strand
GAACGCCAGAAGCCTCGCGCAAGTGGGGGAGGCCTGGCGACGCTGCGCCCTGCCGGGGGCCGGATTAAACCGGGCCGCGGGCCATTTATACGGTACTTGTTAATACCGTATACACCAGACATGTGTATACGGTACTTGTTATATTGGCGTATAACACGCACACATCATTTGCCCCCTATTTTCAGGGGGAAAAAGTGCGCGTTATACGCCAATAAATACGGTATATAGCTATAGGAGGCTTATGTAGATGCCCTGCAGGAGATCCAGGAATCAGAGAGAGAAAGAGGCTATGGGAAATACCTTCGCCCAGGTAGTGCTTTAGCTTCTGACCGTTCGGACAGCTGCTGTTAACACGGCTAGCTCAGACAGCTTTGAGGGGTTAACTTTGTTTATTGTGTGCATAGCCACAACAATAATGTTGTTTGGATTATGAATTTAACACTAATCCATAAACCAGTGTTTCTCAACCTTGACAATTTTAAGGCATGTGGACTTCAACTCCCAGAATTCCACAGCCAGTATTGCTGGCTGTGGAATTCTGGGAGTTGAAGTCCCCATGCCTTAAAATTGTCAAGGTTGAGAAACTGCCATAAACCGATGACCTTAGCAGAAAACAGCATGGGCCTTCTGCTGTATGATACCATTCGGGTATTTGAAATGTGCTCTCTTAGCCACCCTTTTCACCTGTCTTTTCAAAGCCAAACATTCTCATTTTTAAACATCTCTCTTCACAGAAAAGATCATCTTCACAAAAAAAAAAAAAAGCCTCCCCGGAGTCAGTGGCCACTGTTTTTGTATTGCTGCCAAGCAATTACGTGGACTTGTTCATATAGTCACCAGAAGCCAAGGTTCTTTGGAAAGAGTTTTTTATTTTTACCCATCTTGAGATTCTTTTCGCACATAACACTACACAATCTTCCCTTACCATTGCTCTGGATTTATTAAAATCCACTTTTCTGAAGTTCAGAATACATTTCGGAATAGTTTTAGCTTCAGTTAAAATCCAGAACTTCAGCATTAGTCGCTTCCCTCACTCCCTCTACTACTTGCTCTTTCCTCGTCTGTCTTTTTGAAACAGAGTTAAACCATCATTTATTTTAAAAAATACTTAAGAGAATTTGATGTAGCAGTGTGACTCATGAACAACGCTAAGCCGTAGCCGTATATTGCAATGCACAATGTGTGTGTTGGTGAACATGCTATACTATACTATGCCAAGCCAAGCCACACTTAAATGTTATCCCTATTGCGATAAATAAGGCTCGAAAATAAGCAAGTTTAAACTGGTACGATCGTAGTTTCTGTCTTTAAATCTTTCAAAACTCACTTGAATGAACTGAAAATGATGCCCATAAACAACTTAAAACAGTTCTAGCACCCTCAAATTAAAAAAAAAAATCACCCTTTCATAAAATCCCAAAATTGGGTGGTTTATTCTGCCTGCTACACTGAAGTCTAAGTACAATTATTTATTCAAGAATAAGCCTGCACAGAACGCAACCTGTACAATTCAAATGGAGCTAAGAACAGCCTGCCTTGCCTAGAGACACAATTTTCACTGTAATCAGAGCAGGGTGCAATAAAGAAGTCCTGCTGAAAGATTGCCACCTTCTATAAAGCTCCAATACATAATGGCTGTGAAAAGAAATATAAAACCTATGCTGCCTGCACTCTGCTATTCCTCTTAGGAGTAGTAGTCACACCTGGAAAATGCTTTTCAAGACTAGCTGGACTTTCTATCTGCTTGTTCTGCAGGACTCCAGTCATCAGTAAGGAAATGCAAAATCTACTGATCAACTTTTTTTTTAATTGCCAGTTTTCTCCACCTCTGCTCCTGCTGCTTTATTAGGAATGCTACATTCTTTGCAAAAATTGGAATAACGTTTAGGTATCCCCCGTCACATTCAAAGCCTTCCAGATTCCTTTAACCTTTTGCCAGGTAAAACAGAGGAGAAAGCACCTCTTGAGGGAAAAAAAAATGGAAGTAAAAAAATATATATCCCTGATCGTCCTTTGCAATTGCACCATGAGGATCTCTTAAGTTCACACATATAATGACAATGAATTGTTCAATAGCTCCTGCATGGCAATATGGAAACTCACTGACTGCGAACGACATGTTTGAGAAGAACTCCAGAACATTCTGTTGCCTCTCTGGGCTAAAGCAATACCATGCAGCTCTAAATGGTTGCTGGAATTGGGTATGTCTAGTTTAACGAAGAGAAGGACAAGGGGGGACATGATAGCAGTGTTCTAATATCTCAGGGGCTGCCCCAAAGAAGAGGGAGTCAAGCTATTCTCCAAGGCGCCTGAAGGCAGGACAAGAAGCAGCGGATGGAAACTACTCAAGGAGAGAAGCAACTTAGAACTAAGGAGAAACTTCCTGACAGTTAGAACAATTAACCAGTGGAACAAACTGCCTCCAGAAGCGGTGAATGCTCCAACACTGGAAGTTTTTAAGAAAAGACTGGACAGCCATTTGTCTGAAATGGTATAGGGTTACCTGCCTGAGCAGGGGGTTGGACTAGATGACATCCAAGGTTCCTTCCAACTTTATCATTATTATCATTATCAAACTTGATTAATGCTTTAAAAACCTTATAAATCAGCCTTTATTATTATTATTATTATTATTATTATTATTATTATTATTATTATTATTATTATTATTATTATTACTACTACTACTACTACTACTACTACTACTACTACTACTACTACTACTACTATAATAAAAATTATCTCTCAAACTGGATACAGTTTGAGGGAACAAGCCTGTCAGTTGGATCAGCAGTTGCTTCCAGTTTAGACAATTTACTTCCAGAAATTCCCCTCCCCACCACCACAGAGAATAGCATAATCTGGAGGAGATCACACAGGCCTGTGTGATCTCCTCCAGATTATGCTATTCTCTGTGCATTATTTCTGATACAAAAAAAACCTATGCCTCTATCTAAATCGTCTATAGGCCCCGAGGGCTGGCTGAGAATTGAAGCCCAAGAGAGAGCTGGTGTAAAATTATCACCTAGGTAGAGCGTGGACGCCTGTCAAAATTTATATTCAGTCTTTAGGGAGCCAGAAATTGCAGGAACTGCTTTCAATCCAGTCTTGGCCCAAGTCTTTTTTTTTCTGACAAATAACTGCTTCCCAAGGGAGGAAGGGAAAAGTAGTCACATGGTGGACCAGTGAACGATAAAAAAGAGGGAGAGCTGATATATCAAAGATGGACAGAGTGAGGAATAACGAGTAAGAGAGAAGAGGCTACAGCTAGAAATCCCAGATATTTTTTTTGGCCAAATATAGGTTACAACTAGATAGACATAACAGTCCAGGAAAAAAAGAAAAAAGAAATCTGGCTGAATGCTTCCAGTCTCCCATTCTTGCCCCAAATTTACCTCGGGGGCTGTTGGGGGTCGTTTCGGTTGGTTTGAGGCAGACGTCTGTGTAGCCGGCGGTGACTGCGATTCCGGCGGCTGAGCTGTCGAGGCATCGGTACTAGAGGCAAAAACAAAAAAAAAAGGCCCAGAAATAAATAAATTTAAAAAAACAAAACAGTTAAACAGTGTAAGCTTGAAAATGGGTACAGACGCCCTCAATGGCTTCTGTCCCGCCTTACCTCTTTGGGTCTGGCTGTTCCTGCTTGCTTGCCCATCCTGTCCCGTCTTTCGGCACTAGTGAGACGTTGGGGTCATTGCCTTTGTTCTCTGCTTTTAAGCTTGGCAGGTTCGCAGGGGGTGGCATGCGTCGGGCAATGGCAACCTTACCGAGACTCTGCAAGCCATGGCGGGGGGTTACTGCAGGGAAGCGGATTTCAAAGGTTAAATGCAGCCCTGAGACAATCTCGGAGCAGTTTGACTGTCCCGATTCACACCAATTGTCAACCGGACTTCTGTCAATCCCCCGTTAACCGGCTGCGATAAAGTGACAGCTGCTCAGGGCGCTGCGAGTACCATCAGAGTATCAGAGATAAAAGCAGTTTCATCATGGCAGCTGCCTCCTCCTTTGAGAGCAGGACGGGGAAGAAGACACACGCGGGCCGTTTTACCTGTGGGTTTCTGGATCTCTAAGGACTTGCCCTTGTACGTATCAAACAGGTTGAGCGACGAATACTTTTTTCCATCCTTCCCCTTTGCTGTTTGCCCCAAACGATCTGACATTGCGCTGTAAGGTCATTGAGTACGATGGTTCCTCCTGGCTCCCCGCGAAACGTGCCTAGGTTGGACCAGGAAGAAGGAGACTAAGAGGAAGAAGACAGCAGCAATGTTGCTTTTACCTTTCCCCATCAATCAGCAGCTATTAAATTTAGTAGCCAGTTGACACAAGCAGTGCCAGCTAATAAGGCTAAGGCCAAATTAACACGGGCCGAGGACACCAAAGCTTAAAAAGGACACCGATGATGCCCTTTCTTCTGAAATCATTCTAAAATGCAGATCACCACATTGGTGGGAAGTGGCGCCATAAATGTGGCCTGGGGGTGCCCTATTCCCTTGAACTGGCACTTGATACAAGGCTTTTCCTTACACAACACTGAGGCTTGTCGTGACAATGCCCAATTCTTGATATCCATTTGAGGGAAATATAATTAAACACGTTTATATGATTGCCCATCTCACTGAACGTGACTCGGTGGTATATAACCAACAATTAAAACGACGTCACAACTATTGAAACACTTTAAAAGTAAATAGACTGTGGGAGAACATCCAATCTAAACACAATATAGCCATCATGTAGGTTCCCCAAGGGATCCCCAAGGTTGCTGGAAGAATCACATTGTGAGGGCCATCTGAAAGGCTAAAAGGGATGGGGTTAACCCATCCTGGAAGAGAGAGGTGGGAACCCCAACAATAAAGGTACATTGTCTCCGTCCTGCCAGATGGAACTCCTTAGCAGACAAGAATCACAATAAACGCTTCCTGCTAGACGATGAGGCAGGGAGATATGATTGGTGGTCCTTTAAGTAATGAGGACCTGTAGGGCGTCAAAGGTCAGAACCAGCATCTTGAATTGCACCTAGCAGCATATTGGCAGCCAACGCACAGCTCACAGAACGTAGGTGTGACTTGTGCTGTCCCTAAAGGCATACAAGTGTGCAGCCACATTCTGCACAAATTGAAACTCCTGAATACTCTTCAATGGCAGCCACATGTATTGTGTTTCCCTGAAAATAAGACCGGATCTTAATTTTTTTTTTTTGGCCTCCAAAAGAGGCACCAGGTCTTATTTTCGGGGTAGGCCTTACCTCACCTTCGGCAACGACAGCCCCACCCGGCCGGTCCACTTTTTCTGGTGCCGAAGTTCTACAGCTGCATTTGGGCCTGCATTTTGCAGTCAGGCCTTTCCAGGCCTCAATAGCTAAGTACCAAGCTAAGGATTCAATCCATAGCTTGGTGCTCGGCTGCGCGCGCACACACACACACACAGTTTCCCCAAAAATAAGACTAGGTCTTATTTTCGGGGTAGGCCTTACCTCAGCGTCAGCACCGACAGCCCCACCCAGCTGGTCCACTTCTTCTGGGGCCGAAGTTCTGCAGCTGCATTTGGGCCTGCATTTTGCAGTCAGGCCTTTCCAGGCCTCAGCAGCTGAGTACCAAGCTCTGGATTCAATCCATAGCTTGGTGCTCGGCTGCTGAAGTCTTGCAGTCTGCAGTGGCCTTCCGGAAAGCCCTGGGACTGGGAAACGCAGGCCTGGCTGCAGAAGAGGCCTCAGAAGAAGAAGTGGGCCGGCAAGGGGAGGCCTGGCTGCAAGCTAAGTGGGTGCGGGATGGGTGGGGCAGCTCCACACCCCCACCCAGCTTGATTTTTAGGTGGGTGCCTCGCCCCCAAACTAGGACTTATTTTTGGGATAGGGCTTATGTTAGGCCCACCCCCAAAAATCAAGCTAGGGCTTATTGTTGGTGTGGGCCTTACTTTCGGGGAAACTCGCTAGTTTGCATTGTAGCAATCCACTTTGGAGGTGACTAGGGTGCGAGTGACTGTGAGCAGAACCCCATGGTCCACGAAAGAGTGAAATTGGCGCACAACCTAAAGTCAGGACTGCCACCTACTCCTTGAGCAGGAGTCACAAGTCTAGAAAGAGACAGGTAGTCCTCGACGTACAACGTCGATTGGAACCAGAATTTCCATCACTAAGCAACGTAGTCGTAGAGTATGGCCATATTACTTAGTGAGGGCAATCCTTTGCAGTCCCGGTTGCTGTTAACATAGTCATCATGTGGGGCCACAACTTCCTGCCAGCTTCCCACAACCAGGTTAGTGGGGAAGCCGGTAGGAAGTTGTGTCAAGTGGTTTGGAAACAGGCTGGCAGGCAGGCAAGAGGCTGCTGTGAGGCAGGGAAGGGTGCAAGGGTGCCTGGCAAGGCTGAGGGATGGTGTGTCGGAGGAGCCTCGGGGGTGGGGGAGGGGAGGAGTGTGTGTGAATGGCCAGTGCAAGTGCAGAGAGGCTGGGGAAGGATGTGCAGGTGGGAGAGGCTTAGCTCAGTGATCTTCCTTGTTGGCTTCCCCAGCACTTCCTGGTCAATGAACAAAATGATTTTAACTCGAGGACAACCAGTAATGAAGGAAGGCAAAATAGACGTGTCCCAGGACGAGGTTGCAGGATCCAATCTGGGTCTGTCACCGGGACGAGAGTTTTTGCCTTCCGAGCTTTCGGACTCGTGCTGGAGCCCCCATCCTCGGGGAGCTTCTCTAGCACATACAACTTCAACAGGCACCATATACATCCCCCCACACAGAACGGCACACACTCTGCTTAGAGGGATGTTCCCTGAGGATGGGGGCTCCAGCACGAGTCCGAAAGCTCGGAAGACAAAACCTCCAGTCCCTGCGACCGACCCAGATTATATCCTGTAACCACCAGCAATTTCTTTGGTATCCCATTTTACTCCACCCATGTGCCTTATCAAAGAAAATTCTAGTCTAGAAAATTTCACTTAAAAGAATAAAATAAGCATTGTTGTGTGGCCAAATCCTAACCCCCACCCCACCCCAGGGCAACCACATTCCTTCACTATCCTCCTTTCCAGCTCCGTTCTCTGCATGCAGGGCAACAAAAAGAGGTTTGTGGGATTAAAACATAATAATAATCATCAATCCGACCTTCCAACTTCTTGTAAAAAAAAAAAAAAAGATCTCTCAAAGTTGGAAGGTCAGATTGAACTTTTTTGTCCCACAGGCTTCTTTAATCCAAGCCTCGGAGAAAAAAAAGAGGGGGGGGGGGAAATCCAAAATCCAAATCCAGAATTCTCTCCATTAAAAGAAAAGAAAAAAATTAGTCACCAAAACTTTCCATAAACCCAAAAAAATATGTCAATGTTACAACCCTAAGCCAAGGGGTAACAATTTCCCTCTTCATTCAGCGCTGCAGGAAAGTGAAAGTTAAAAAGGAAAGTCACTCTCATCTATAGAGAAACGGCAAACCGCAGCCATTTTTTTCCCCTCATTTCAACTTAACTTTAAAGAAGATGTTAATAAATTGAGTTAAAGTCTTAAGTTACTCAAGTCCAGTTTCCCCTGGTCAGTTCCGTCTGCTTATTATTTGCTCACAATTCTCTGTAATTCGCAGAAGTGGAGGCAACGACTGGCTTTGTTCCCAAAAAAAGGGAACAAAGGCGCTTGGGAGACTCCGGAGGAGTACCCAATTTCGCTCTCCCAAGATTGAACTTTTTTGTCCCACAGGCTTCTGTTGCTGCCCTGCATGCGGTGTCGGAGAGCAAGCCGGAGAGCAGGTTAGTGAAGGGATTCTTTGGGGAAGCAAGGGGAGATGGGGAAGGGGCTGCTCCGGCCGCCACCTCACTCCGCCAGCATCAGGGCTTTACAGGCCGGGCGGCCAAGGATACTGTTGGGGCTTTGTCCTCCACCCCCCCCCACTAAGCCTCACTTAGTGGCCGCAGCACGGGTGCATCGCTCAGCCTCCTGCTTTGTTGCGACGGCGAGTAAGGAGGAGAATCAGCTTCGTCCTTCATCCCCCACCGGCTCGCTTACTAGCCACGGCACGGGTGCATTGCTCAGCCTCCTACTTTGTTGCGGTGGCGAGTAAGGAGAAGAAGCGGGCCGGCGATCCTGCATGGGGCTGCTGGAGCCGCCGTCGCAAGGCCAGGCAGTTGTCAGCATGTTGATACGGGGCCCTCTGTCAGCCGGTCAGGGGCGTGTGGGGCAGCGCCGCACTCCCGCCTCACTTCATCCTCAACCCCCCCACCTCATGTCAACAGCAAGCAGACAGAATGGGCGGGGGGCCAGCTGCACAGACTCTTAAGTAGGGCTTATTTTCGGGGTAGGGCTTATATTGGCACTGGTGTGAAAATTGGGCTAGGGCTTATTTTCGGGGTCGGTCCTATTTTCGGAGAAACACGGTATAAGAGCTAGGGGCTGCAACTCAAGCCGTCCGGTTATGCTGTTATACCACTAAGAAGGGCATCACATATTTCTTCAGCCAATATTTTTGGCTGAGAAGATTAGGGTGCCAATGAGAGTGGGCTTATTCCAAAAGACAAACCATTCTATTGTGGTTTTTAAACCACTGCCAAACAAATGGGTCTAAAAATGTATCATTTTACTATACAATTTCAGTGATATCATCGTGGGATGCCAGATGACTGCATTCAGCCAATGGATTGCCCATCTCTTGTTTGAAATTAATGGAATCAATTTCCCCCAAAACACCTATTACCTAATTATTTAGCTGTTTTCCTGAACTACACAAATCAAACAAAGGAAATGGATTCAGACCTTTTCGGTTCAGCACCACTGTGACACTTGCTCATAAAACTCTTGAGAAGAATCAGACCTGAAATTGATTTTGGAAGTCATCTAATCCAAACCTGTCAATGCTACAAACCCATCATTTTTTTCTTATGTCTACAGGCTACACAGGAGACTGGAAGGTATTCTATAAACATGATTGGAAACTTCTATTTACCTCTGTGGGAAAACCCACAATTTGCAAACTAACCAATTATCTTAGCTTGCATTCCACATTGGACTCTGTTCCCCAACCTTTTGGACACCAGGAACCAGTTCTGTGGAAAAATTGTTCCACCAGAGGAAAAACCACCAGAGGTGGTTTTGCGTGCTGCCTAGATAGATCCCATGCACGTGCAGATGAAACTTTGCTCATTTACTACTCAGAGTAGCTACTTTATTCAGTTAAGAACAATAATGATTTATAAGTTAAACAGTTTATTATACCTAGTAACATTCTTGCCTTCTGATACTTTATTACAGTATTTTCCATTATGGTGGAAGATCCTAAGAATATGAAATATTCAGCTGTGCGATTGTTAAGATTCAATTGCTTATTTGCTAATAGCTAATTAAAATTAATTAGGTGCTTGTAAACAACCTTTGACTGGCATCCCAAGGCCATTTCAAAACTGTGCCACAGTCTTCCTGGTTGCAACCCATACATTCTCATTCTGTAAACCTCTTTTAACACTATGTTAACAATGGTGCCTTTACACAAAATATTCAGAGAATCTAATTTCTTGACTAAGAGAGATAGCAAATCATATATGATAGTATTTGTATGGTCATTGTAAACTACATTACTCAAGATGTAATTATCAGGATTTCTCCAACCAGACAGTGGTTCAGTATTCAAGTGAAGTTCCATATTCCATGCATGTAAATTCAAATTACTAAAGATATGACAGAAAGGATTGCTATTTCATTTAATATCTAATTAAATATTACCGTCTCATACATATAAAGATTTTTAACACAGAATATTCTCAATCCCATTCTTCATTTTAAACCAGTTATGCGAATCCTGGCTTTTACAAACAACTCTACTTACAAGCAATCAAAATTAAATATTTAAATTTGCATTTGGATTTATCATTTATTAAACCTTTAAAATCTAAAATTAAATTTAAAAAACATGCAACCCATCAATTCCACAGAGTCTAGCAATTGAGAAGCAATCAAGTAAAAATTTTGTACCATATTTGACTGGAAAATATCTTAGGCACTGCCTTGCCTACAATGCTACATGATACAGTGGTTTAGCACAATATCTAAATCCATCTCTCTATCTATAGTTTGTCTTATTATAATAAAGGTAATTTGCTTTACAGGCAAATATATGATTAATTTTATACTTAATACGTTTGCATTGCATCCGTACATATATCCCCTTGTAAAATTCATTTAATTCTAGATTTCTGTTGAGAATCACAAAACTATTTATTTTTCTGCAAATTATATGCTGCTCAGTTCCTTTTTTTTTGGACAATATAAATGAAAAAAGGGAAAAAAACTGAAATCAATGACATTTATACTCTATTTCCTCAAATGATTTCCTCCTCCATCATCATAAATCAGCCGAGACTTTGGCACATCTATTTTATTAATCTGTATAAATTCCAAATGTTCATTTTAAACAACAAAACTAAACTGGTGTTGTACAATTGCATGCAAACATAATTTAAGAAAAAAAAAACCCCACAAACAATACTGACTTCCCCTTATCCTAACCCACAGCATTTGGTAGCCGAGCCCAAGTATCTCTAAGTTACTTGGTGGCATATTTTAATGGCACGACCCTTGGTTAGTTCTCTGAAGTCAAGATCAGCAGACTTGACATGAATTGATGCACAAGGACTCAGTGACAGGTGCTGGATTGAGGGCAGAGAAGGACAGAGGAGTCTTGTCTAGGACACCGAAACATTTGAACTTTCACTTGGCAGGAAGCAACAATAAAACAAGTTCAACAGCAACAATATTGCTCAGCAGGAATTCAGCATAGACAATAACAATCTCAGTGAGGGTAGGGATAATTGGCCTATAGGTAGTCCTTGACTTGTGAACACAATGGAGCCTGGAATTTCAGTTGTAAACTGAGACACTATGTCAGACATATCAAACACAAGGCCTGGGGGCCGGATGCAGCCCGCGAAGTGGTTTCGTGTGGCCCGCGAAGCCATCCTGGAAACAATGAGGGAACGGCCCCCGTTGCCTTGGCCCTGGCCCAGGCCAGCCGGGAGCCAATGTACAATTTTGTGGTGGCCATCTTGGCACTTGCCCCGGTGGACCATGCCTTGGCACTTGCCCCGGTCCCACCCCCTTCTGCCAGAGACCCTCAGATCTGTCCCATTCCTGCCCAGGTCCCCATAGGCACCCTTGACGGAACGATGTAGAACTGGCCACGCGCACCCAGTAGGCCACGCCCACTCCATCCACGCCCCCCCAGTAGGCTGCACCCACTCTGGCCACACCCACCCGGCCCTCCCAGGGCAACCGCAATGCTGATGCGGCCCTCAGTGAAATTGAGTTTGACACCCCTGCACTATGTGATCAGACTTGATTTTACAACCATTTTCATAAATCTATTCTTCCAAATTGGTGGGGGTTTTTTTTTGCCCAGAAACTGGCAAAAACCATGACTGCAGAACGTTGCAACCAGTTATAAACGTGAGCCAGGTGCCAACTGCCTGATATGCAATCACATGGCTATGGGGAGGCAATCGTTAACTTCGAGGACTGGTTGCAAGAAGCTTTTAAAATTTCCATCATAATTTTGCTCGTAAATTGAGGACTAACTAGTATTACACAGGCTTAGGCAGAGTCAGATGATCCGGCTAATGAAGTTCAACTACAGATAATCCTTGACTTACAACTGTTTGTTTAGTGACCGTTCAATGTTACAACGGGACTGAATAAAGCGATTTATGATTGTTTTTCACACTTACAACCATTCCAGCATCCCCATGGTCATGTAATCAAAATTCAGATGCTTGGCAACCGACTCATATTTATGACGGTTTTGCAGTGTCCTGGGGTCATGTGATCACCTTTTGCGATCTTCTGACCAGCAAAGTCAACGAGGAAGCGAGATTCACTTAACAACCATGTTACTAATTTAACAAGTGCAGTGATTCACTTAACAACTGTGGCAAGAAAAGTCACACAATGGGGCAAAATTCACTAAACAAATGTCTCACTTAGCAACATAAATGTTGGGCTCAATTGTGGTCATAAGACAAAGACCACTAGTAATACAACTCACAGCGGCCCTTCCAACCTGCTACTACAGGTAGTCTTCGACGTACGACCAACATTTCTGTTGTTAAGTGAGATATTTGTTAAGTGAGTTTTGCCCCATTTTACAACCTTTCTTGCCGCAGTGAATCACTGTAGTTGATAAGTTAGTAACCTGGTGGTTAAGTGAATCTGGTTTCCCCCAGTGACTTTGCGCATCAGAAATTTGCAAAAGGTGATCACATGACAGTGGGACACAGCAACGGTCGTAAGTGTGAACCAGTTGCCAAGCATCTGAATTTGGATCACGTGACCATGGGGATGCTGCAAAGATCAGAACTGTGAAAAGCGGTCATAGGTCACTTTTTTCAGTGCCGTTGTAACTTTGAATGGTCACTAAATGAACTGTTGTTAAGTTGGGGACAACCTGCATGTGGATTTCAATCCTAATGTAAGGGTATTGTTTTGTGGGGGACAATGCAACCTGTTCCCTAGCCCAGGGATGATTAGCTGATCAGAGGCATGTTATTTCAGCTTACAATCTCTACTTAGATAAACCAGGACTGAACTAGGGATCACCAGTATGTAAACAGGTTGTTTCTCAAAGAGCTGTCATCATATTTCTGCAAGGATGATGAGGGTAGGGAGAGCGCTTCACAAGTCCAGGGTACCAGGAAGGGGGAAACACAAGGGAGAGTTGGTAGTCCCCAAATCAGCTGACCAATGAACACAGTTCCAAACCAGATCAAGTTACATACCTCCTTCAAATTTAAGAGGAACGTAACCTGATAAGATTGGACGTATTCTATTTTTGCAACTGAAAACAAAATAAACAAAACTACCCCCTAAAGGAAATACACACAGTTAATCTACATGAAAGCACCCTCACATTAGCAGCCACACTTGGCAGTCACAAGACAAATTAGTTATGGCAGCTATTCTAACTAGATTTTCAGCTTTACATTTACGGAGTATGAATTTCTGGTTTGAGCAGATACAAAGGATTTCACACAGAATGCAGCTGCCATGAGTGCAAATAAACTCAAGAAGAGCCATTGTTCTTGCTGTAGTTGAGTGTCTTTCCTCCTTGATGTCCCATATTAAAAACTGAATTTCTCCAAACGCTGAAGCTTCATTACGTAAGTAACTTATTAGTACTCAGGGTGATTTGACAATTTGAAAATAATGACTTCAGCTTCACAAAGCTCCTTCTTTTTCAAGATCCTTTTTACGTTCTCTTTTAAGTTGCTCTATTTTGGCTGCTGTTATAGGAATAACTGAAATATTCTAAATACCAAGCAAACTGTGTATGTTTGGAAATGTTAATTCTCACTATCGCATCCTGTAAATAGCACAAATTAAGTTTTTATTCTTCTACCACCTGCTAATTTGGTGGTGATGGGGTTAGCTTATCTTCCGGCAAATAAAAATGATGTTATAAATGAATTAGGGGGAAAAAAGCAGCATACTGCAGGGAAAAAAATGGAAAGATAAAGCATAGGTGATTGGTACAATGAGATTACTGTTTTGAAGGTGCACAACTGTGAAAAATATAAGTGTGGGTGGGCAGAGGAACCGAAATAATTTAACATCCTTACATGGCATCTCAAATACTAGGGTTTCTAACTGTCATTCGAACATCACAAGCATGAAAGCATAGCCCTGTTGGATCAGAATAAAACTGAAAACTAGATTTAGCCCAGCGCTTGCTTTGGTACTGCCCTCCGGTCACAAGAGTGCAAGAACGTTCATTTGTGCTCTGTGGCAACTTAAATGGGATTTGTATTGCTTTTTATACTGGAGATAGTACACAAATACCATCTGTAGCCCAATCATTCTGGATCTTGCTTAATACCATTTTAAAACTATCGAAGCTGGTCGCCCTCATTCTTCCTATGATCATGTGGAAAGCATTTCTTCCTTTTCATCTGTTCCAAATCTCCTACCAATTACCCCCATGGGATGACCCAGGTTTCTAGAGCAGGGGTCCCCAACCCCCAGTCCGTGGACCAGTACTGGGCTGCGGCATGCCAGCAACCGGTCCGCACAAACAAGCAAAGCCCCATCCACGGGATGCAGGCAGCACACAAAACCACACACCCTCCGGTCCACGGAAAAACCTCTCTCCACTGAACTGGTCCCTGGTGCCCAAAAGGTTGGGGACCTCTGTTCTAGAATACAGTAGTCCTTGACTGACAACAGTTTGTTTAGTGGCCGTTCAAAGTTACAATGGCACTGAAAAAAGTGACTTATGACCATTTGTCACATGATCATTGCAGCATCCCCATGGTCATGTGATTTACATTCGGATGCTTGACAACTGGTTCATATTTATGACAGAGTGGATTTGATTTAAATCAAGTCGATTTAAATCACTAGTAAAAAGGCTTGATTTAAATCAGCTTGATTTAAATCATTATTTTTAAAGAGCCACTGCCATCTCTGTCCCGCAGCGGCTCCTCCTCTGATCCGCTGTTGACTCATCGACAGTCCCATTCACTTTAATGGGACGGCTGGTGATGCGGCAGTGACACAACAAGGTGAGGAACGTGGCGGGCAGCAGGTGAGTGGATGCCCACTAACAGGCACTGCCATGATGGATCTGAAATGACAGGTGCTCTTTAAATGCAAGGACTCATTCTTGCTGGTAGTTAGAACCTTTAATATTATTTGCAAACAAAATGAAGGTTTCCTATTTAGAATAATAAGCTGTCAGGTTAGTAAAACAGCAATATCAGAACCGATTTCAGGTTAATAGGTTAATCACACATAGTTGTGGAGAACCACTCAAATTCTTTTATTTAATTAAAACACTAAAGAGCCTGGTACAGATGCATTTCTCTTCAAGCAATCATACAGTTTGTAGTGTACATAGATTTGCAAAACAATGGGATACAGGAATATTCCTGAACTTTGTTTTATGATTTATCTCATGGTTCCTGTGAAATTGTGTGAATGCATCAAGGCAGTGCATGTTATCTCAGCTTGCAGAGCTTGGATTCATTGAATGAGTTTACCAAAAATGTAAATATTGCATAATATACAGCCTCATGCTACATAAATAAGCTCCATTTCACGCTGAATAAACTAAATTATTAATATATCTTAAATGGAAAACTATATTTAGATAGATTTTTATTCCAAAAGCATTTTATTAAAATAAATTTGATAAAAATAAAAAAAAATCCAATTTAAATTAAAAAAATCCAATTTTTAAATTTTTTTTAAAAAAAATCATTCTTATTCACCCTGATTTATGACAAGTGCAGTGTCTTAGGGTCATATGATTACCTTTTGTGACCTTCTGACCAGCAAAGTCAATGGGAAAGCCAGATTCACTTAACAATGTTACTAATTTAACAACTGCAGTGATTCACTTAACAAATGTGGCAAGAAAGAACATAAAATGGGGAAAACTCACTTAACAAATTTCTCACTTAGCAACATACATTTTGGGTTCAATTGTCATCATAACCTGAGGACTACTGGTACGTTTTTCCCAACTCAATAATATCCTGTCTAAGATATGACATCAGTATTATTTGCAATATTCAAGCTATGTTTGCTTGTACCCATTACTTCCTCTGAAAGCATTATTATGTTGGCAGCTTTATTTACCATTTGTTTCCCAGAGGCTTTTTATTTTGGAACTTGTTTTTCTCCTAACCACCACATACATTTAATCATTTTTCAATTTAGAAATCTGTCATAACTTGAATACTTTCCTTCCTAGGAAGTCAATGCTAGCTTAGCTTCCTTTCAGACTATCTGCATTGAAGATTTTTTAGGGGGCGCAGAAATGTGTATTTTACTTTTGCTTTTGTTGAAATAAAGCCATCGTTTTAGAGATTGTGTTATTTTATTTATTCTAATTTTTTTTGCTCACAACAAAATTTATAAAGGTGACAGAAAATTAGAAACATAAAAAAAATTACAAATTGTTTTTAATTTTTATATTTTATAATGCATCCTTTAGGTAGCTATGCTGGCTGGGGAATTCTGGGAGTTGAAGTCCACACATCTTAAAGTTGTCACGGTTGAGAAACACTGATCTAGAATTATTTGGTGTTTTCAGCAAATATCTCTCCTTCAGACATCTTATATTAGTCCTTTGCAAGAGCTGGTTATTTAGTTTTACAGGTAGTTCTTGACTGACAACTGTTCATTTAGTGACCTTTCGAAGTTACAATAGCACTGAAAAAAGTGATATGACCGTTTTTCACACTTACAACTGTTGCAACATCCCCATGGTCATGTGATTAAAATTCAGACACTTGACAATTTATGACGATTGTAGTGTCCTGGGGTCATGTGATCACCCTTTGCAATCTTTTGATAAGCAGTGTCAATGGAGGCCAGATTCACTTAACAACCATGTTACTAACTTAACAAGTGCAGTGATTCACTTAACAACTGTGGCAAGAGAGGTTGTAAAAATGGGGCAAAACTCACTTAACCAATGTCTCGCTTAGCAATAGAAAACCTGGTCTCAATTGTGGCCAAGGACTACCTCCTTGACTAATTACTGGCTCATAAGAAAATACCTTTTTGTTTTTCATCTGCTGAGTTTATAGGACACCCATGAGGGACTCTATCAAAACCATTTTGAAAGCTGCCTATGTAATATTTTCCTAGAAAATCACATTTAATTATGGTGAGGTAATTGTACCAATGTTCGGTTACACATCAACATATAAACTAGACTCAATCCAGAAAGATGGAAAAATTACCATGTTTCACAGAATATGTAATTTTCTAATCATAGCTTATATTATTACTAATTTTACCTCTTAAATCAAAACTTAAAAGACTTTAAATTTTAATTGAAAACATGTAGGTTACACTCATCCCAGAATCATTCCAGACTGAACCTAAGCCACAGAAAAAATATACTGAAGGTATAATCTGCTAGCATTTTTTTTTAACTTAAATGATTCCCCTTCCATTCATTTCTTTGCTTTCAGTTTCTGCTGAGTTAGGCTTCCCTAATGTTGCACTCCTCTAATATGCAATGAAGGAGAGTGGAAACTTCCAATTTCAGTTTGCAAAAAATCTTGCCACAATTTAGCAAACTTCAGGTTTTTTATTTTTAATGAATCTGTCCACAAGCCAAGGCCAAAGCATAGTCCTACATAACTGAATACTGCAAAAAAATATGTCATTTTATAGAAGCAAAGCCAACAGAAATTGCTTACAGAATCAGCATCTATATCAAGTCTAGTTTTCCTTTATATTAAGGAAAATTGGGCTCTTTGTGATATAACTCATCCTCATTTAGTAATCATACAATAACTCAGCCATTAACTGAAACAGTCCCTAAGTGCAAACACAACTGTGCTTATGGTCTTATTTCAGGTTTCCTTTGCTTTACAGACCTGCAAAAGTTTTACATGTAAGGATTGGTCATAAAACTGCTCTGTCATCACTGTTGTAACTATAACAGCTGTTAAATGAGACAGTCACTAAATGAGGACTATCTGTATTGCTGTCCCATCAATTCTCAAAGCTCGCGTATTGATTTTTAGCAGAATGAGAAATAGCATTATTTTTCTCTCAATTAAAAAAACAACAGCAAAATTAAATTACAGCATAGTGCAGACCACTGCAAATCATAAAACAATGACAATTTTATCATCCGTTGCTAATCATTCTGCTGCTGTATTTTGTACCAGCTGGTTTGTGTCTGTGTGCCATACTACATTTTAAAAAAAAAAAAAAAAAATGATGTTGAGGTAAAATGAATATAGATCACTCACATTTATACCTCACATTTCAAAACTTCTGTTTGGGTCATAGAATCAAAATATAAGGATGTTGAATTTTTATGTTGCTGGATCAATTTATTTTAGCCAAACCTTCAAGTTTTAAATACTTGTAGGTACTTAGAAGTTTTCATTAGTATTATTACATTTATTTGCCCCCCATCTTGTGGTTTGAGGTGCCTCTGAGTGGCTAAGAAGCTGGCATAAAACATCTGATTTTTGATAGAATCTCTGCATGTGTAGAAGTGTATCCAGTGTACACAAACACTCAAAGTATACAAGAAAATACATCAATTGCATGGGTCTTTCTCACAAAATCAGGCAACAAAGAAAATTCTACTACTTCGGGGAGAAAAAAAAAGATATAAATTTGCATGTGGCAGCACTATAAAATTATGTATAGTACTCCTTATCAGTACTAAACTAAAGAAGTTCCCACTCAGCAAGGTATTGAAAGCTAGCTAAATGGGACCACACACCATGCTTCACTGGCCATCATATATCTAAGCTACTGCCAAAAATGAACTATGCTGGTGGCATCATTGACAAATTGTTTCAACATCCAACTGCAGCCTATAACATCTTCCTGTGCAATAGTAAACTACATGAAATGTGTTCCTCAATCAAAATTCACAGGGTAGGAATCTGGCAGTGTACTTTTTCATACATTTCACCCGTTCAAATGCCAAGCTTGAAAATATTAAATTATTGGAAAGTGAGATGGAAGAGAGAAAAAGAACCAAATCTTTCACTTTATGTTAATTAAAATATAGCAGAATATTTCAGTGGTGATTAATCCAACATCAGGCACATGTAACAATCTAGGCCTATAACATCCAAATCCCAATTATATATTTAAGCATACTTCTAAAGTGTTGCTATAGCGATAGATAGCTAAAGAATACTATATGACCAAGATACATTCTAAGCACTGTCAATTACCAGTGGTATAGTCTACTCTAGGTCACCAACATTCACATTAATTAATGAATATTATTTAGGATTTTAAGATACTTTGAGACAGGTCTCTTCAAGAAAAATAGATCTAAACAAAATGATAGCCAAATATAAAAATAGATAAAATGTTGAATGAAATGCTTTAAAGGGCTGTCTATTTCTCTCTACTCATATAATGTTTAATATCATTTATCTTATTTAATGCTGAAGAAAATGTAAGATTGTATTTTCTGTTACCTCAAAGTTTTTATCATGCACTCAAGTAATTGTCAATAGCACTTATTTAAAGAGAAAAAAGGAATCTAAAGCCTGAGATATAATTGATCACCATTATTGCTAATATCTATATCCACGGTTGGATTAAACCTTGAAGTGCTGCAGAGCAGCTACTGGACTGTGGGGATACGCACAAAATCTATCAGGGCAAGTGTTTGCAAATGATTTAACATGCAGATTAATATTATATTAACTCACTATGCAAAGTACCCAATATATGTATTAAGAAATGCATCTCCTGGAAATTATTTCAGCTACTTCTTTATGCCAAAAGAGCACAATTTTACATTTCAGCCATATGAAATAAGTATTGTTTCTTCTTTTAGCAGGATTCTAATAGTAATATTACATCTATGTTTCAACAAGATTACGGTATGTCATGCTGCTTAATCTTCTGAAAGGATATCTAACACCACAGCCCTCATTGTGTTTTCACTACATAATGCATAGCTAAGATGTTCAATTCCCCCAGCACTGCACAACCAGATATAATGGCACCTGAGTGAAAACAAGCCAATGGAGATTTAAAAATAGCACTCCTACTAGTAGTAGCAGCTGATAATTTTTTTATCCATTCCCATACTAGTCAACTTTAGTCAATGTTATTTTGAATATTGGCTAGTCATGTATCATAAATCAGCTGGATATTCCATTTATTAGAAAACTACACGTTTAGGTAAGTTTATAAACCTGGACATTTAATAATTCAAGTGATAAAAACTCAAATTAATAATAGTTTTAACTGTCTGCTGGAAGGAGAAAAAACATTATTTCAAAGGCACCCTGATATCAAATCAGCTATCTTTAATTATTAATATATTCAATTTATCTGCAGAATCTCAAAACTGCACTAGAGGAATATATTTTAAAGAAACCATTCACTAGCACCATGCTAACTAATACTTAATTAGTACCCTTCTTCTATAACAAATTAAAAAACAAACAAACCCCAGATCTGAAAGTAGATGCAATTTCAACCAAAAAAAAAGGAATCATCTAAATTCCATTTCTAGAACAGAAAAGCACTGGATAAAAATGTCTTTCTGCAACAACCATTTTGGTTATGAACCAAACGGAGGAGAAACAAATATAGCCACCGCCTCATCTTAAACCCTTCCTTTGCATTTAATTCCAAAACATAATATGTAAATACTGAAATTCAAGACTATCAGGGAAAGGGGAGGGAGAAACCGAACACAATCTTACTCTTCCTCACAACTAGCATCAGAAACTGTTTGAAAATTTGCATTAAAAGGATTTGAAATTCAGAGATATGCAAATGATATCAAATCCCAGTTGCCCTGAAATACAAGATTTGTATATGTTTCATTTTCAAATATTTCACTGAAATCATGTATTTTAATCTTCTGGGCACAGTAAACTTAACAAGGATTGTCAATACATTAATCAAAAAGCTACCTTAGGCTTAACCATGATCCAATATTTTGGAGACACGCTTGCTTCACAAACACACCCTTTATTTTGGAAAACACCTCATTCAGAGAATCACAGTTCAAAAATGTAAGGAAGCCATATTAGCTCTTTTTGTGTCAGAATACACCCTCAAATTACCATCACCCACCCTCTAGCCACACTGATGGGAAATTCAAATTTTAGCATTTAAGCTAAATTAATTCTGGCTGTGGCACTAAAAAAAATACCCTCCAAATGGAATACACATACCACAAGGACCCATTAATATTTACTAACCACAGATGACAAGGGAATTCTCCCCCTCAAACAATTGATTTTGTGTTTAGAATGCAATAAAAAAATGGAAGACTTAGATTAACTGGCCACTCTTTCCCCAAAGGCACACCCCTCATTTTAAGTTCTCCCCCCCCCAAAGTAATATATTTATCCTCTCTAAACAGATTCTTCATTAACTAGATTTAAGGAAATATATACCTGCATTCCAATACTAACATGCAGTTGTTTAGTGTCACCCCTGTACAGCATAAGGAATTATAGCACCTGGTTTTAAAACATTCAGATTTTTAACTGCAATAAAACAGGCTTTTATGTAAACCCAACAGCCTATATCTCACAATTAACATGGCTGTAACTTCACGATTATCTCAAGACTATCTTCAATTAAGGGGACCGTCTCTGAACAAACTAAAAAAGCACCATTTCCCCCCATTTCCAGCGATATTAAAAGCAGGCAATGGAAAAGAGCTGGACGGTTGATCTCTTCAAATATTAGCCCTGCCTAAATAATTATTAAAACACCTGCCACACCTCCTCTTCCTTTCCATTCCTCCATATTTTAACTGGTAGATATCTGAAAATATCAGATTCCAAATAAGCAACTATTTTAGCCTGCATCCCTTTGCAGGGGAACAGTAACGATCAAGCCTTTTTTAAAAATAAAATAAAATAAAAATTGAGGGAGTTGTTTTTTTTTTTTTAAATAAATCCAGCTATCCTTCCCATTCAGCGGTCGAGATTTTCTAGCAGCTTCTGATTTTTATTTTATTTTTGCTTCTTTTAAGAAAATAGGCAAAGGCCCCAGCTGATCCCATCTCCTGTTACAAGCAGCATCTCAGCTCCTGAATGTCACCACTACACTGAAGATATGCCTTTTGTGTGTGTGTGTGTGTGTGTGTGTGGGGGGGGGGGGGGAAAGGTGTTGTATCAGAAGTGATTCCTTCTCCTTTTTTGATCGCCCAGCAGCATTTGGGACTTCAAGAATCCAATATGCTTGCCCACCCCCCCCACCCCTTTTTTTTTTTATCCTTCCCCTGCAAAAAGGGTTGTGGAAAAATAATGGCGAGGTTATACAAAGGGAGCCCCCCAAAAAAGCACATCCTCCACCGCCAGCAGGACAGAGAAACCCCCCCCCTCTTTCCCAGGGGCAGCTTCCTGGAGAAATAAATAACAGCAAGGCAAAAAAATTAAAAGCCTTTTTTTAAAAAATCTCTTTTTCTCTTCTCCCCCCCCCTTTATTTATTTATTTATTTATTTATTTAAACCTTCAAAAAACCCCCAAGCTCCGTTTTCAGGGGCTTTTTTTTTAGGGCCAGGCAGCCTTTTTTTGTCAAAAATCCAACCCCGCCAAGCCAGGGCTGCCTGCGCTCGTCTCAATTCCAACAAGGCCGACCTTGTGGTCCCTCCCCCCCCCCCAAAGGCAGCCCCCTCAGGAGCCCACGACGGTGGCTACTGGGCGACGAGATTAAGGGGGAGCAAGTCCTCTGGTCTCCCCCCCCCTCCCCTCCCAACAGCCGCCCCGGGGAGACCCTGGACCGTCTCCCCCTCTCCCCCTCAGTCACACCTCCTCCAAAGCCCCCCCCTCCCCCGAATTACCTGGCGGGTGGTTAAAATGGAGGAGGGAGCGGGGGGGGGTGTCTTAAAAGCGGGTCGTAACCGAACTCTACCCTGAAGGGCTGAAGCTTCGTCAAGGCCCGCGGTCGGCCTTTCTGAGCGACGCCCGCGCCCACCCGCGGATTTTTCGCCCGAGGGGACCCCATTTTAGGGGTTGGGTGGGAAGAAGGCCTGGTGGAAGACACCCCCCCCCTTTTTTTTTTTTGCAAGCATCCTTTCTTCTCCCCTTTTGGGAGGCGGCTCCGCTGGGGGAAGCGCGAGTCCGCGCCCAGCCGCCCTCGACGGGCGAAATACCCACCCGCGGCAACAAGGGCAAGGCTCCGGGAAGGGCAAGGCCGGTTCAGGAGAAAGGGAGAGCGGGGCCGAGAGGCGGATGGCTGCGGATTCCGTTTGGCTCGCGTTAGCGAGAAGGATGGAGCCGGGGACAAGATGGCGGAGGCCTTGAACGTTCTACCGGCTCAACCCCGACCTATTCTTCCTATCTCGCACCAGTGCCGCTTTTCTAGGAACTGGAAAACAGGCTTGCTGAGAACGACCCAGGCCAATACCCACCTCGTCGGATCGGGCTCGGTCCGCTCTTTCCGGATACGAGCTTCCCGGGGGCGGAAGGGAGTCCAAGGCGGAGGATGGAGGCAGATTACGCTAACCCCCTCCCCCCGGCTTTGTAATTTGTCCAAGGCCCGATGTGGCAGCCTCGGCGTCTAAGCACCGACTAAACGGCCATCCGGGTCTCAGGCCCCGGCGGCAGCGCGAAGCCACGCCCCTTACGCTGTGTAAGAGGAGGAGCTAAAGGGAGAAAACCCGGAGGAAGGGATTCGAGAAGCGGATTGTGGAGTTGCCTTTAGTCGTGGACGCGGGTCAATGGCGTGGCAGGATCCGTGTCAGAATATAACAGCCTGGGGCGCACGGAGGGGCCTTTTCCTTCTTGACTGCAAAAAAAATATTTTTGCAAGCTAAATTGAACGGAAGACATTATTATAAGAAGAGAGACGTGTTTCCAGTGTTTCTCAACCTTGACGATTTTAAGGCATGTGGACTTCAACTCCCAGAATTCCACAGCCAGCAAATGCTGGCTGTGGAATTCTGGGAGTTGAAGTCCACATGCCTTAAAATTGTCAAGGTTGAGAAACACTGTGTTAGTCAACGGTGGGGAGAAAAAAAAAAATCAGGAATGAAGTCCAGAAGCACCTTTTTTTTTTTTTACTACAAGTTAGTCCTTGACTTACGACCACAACTGAACCCAACATTTCTGTTGCTAAGTGAGACGGTTCTTAAGTGAATTTTGCCCCCTTTTCTGAGCTTTCTTGCTAGGGTTGTAAAGTGAATCACTGCAGTTGTTTCGTAACGTGGTTGCTAAGCGAATCTGGCTTCCCAATTGACTTTGCTCGTCAGAGGTGCAAAAGATGATCACGTGACCCCGGGACATTGTGCAACCGCCAGTTGCCACGTGTCTGAATTTTGATCGCGTGACCACGGGGATGCTGCAATGGTCGTGTGAAAAACGGTCGTAAATCACACTTTTCAGTGCTTTGGTAATTTTGAACGGTCATTAAATGAACTGCCAAGCTGAGGACTACCTGTATAGTAAACCACTTGATTAAAAGGTAGAAGTTTATCCTCTCTCCAAAGCTTGTCTTTTAATAGAAGGCGTTAGTTGGAAAAGTTGCTACCAGACTCCTGATTTTTTTTTTTAACCTAACAGGAAATGGCTTCAATTCCAGCATGATTAACAGTTGATATGGAGCTGACTATCTACTCTGCAAGGAAGCATTGACTCTACAAAAAATAAATAAATGTTCTCTTGTTTATTCATGAAGGACTTACTTTCTAATAGTGTATTGCATGCTAAAAGAAGGGGGATTGTTTTCATGCTTATAAGCTCTACGTGCTTGGAGCTCAAAGCATTGTTAGAGACCCCCCACACACACCCACTTTATGGTCTGTTTCTGTTGCTCCCCCTCTGGGAGGAGGTTTTGAAGTATTTCTAGCAGGACTGACTACCCGATTCTGTAACACAGAGGTCCCCAACCTTTTGAGCACCAGGGACCGGTTATTATTATTATTATTTATTGAATTTATATCCCGCCCTTCTCCTTGCGGACTCAGGGCGGCTGACAATCAATTAAAAATACACCAATAACAATTACAAATATAAAATTAGTTAAGAGGAAATATTTAAATGTTGTCTAATTAAAATATGATTAAAACCCCTCTAAAAATTGCCCTAGGCCAGTCCCGCTTGTTGGAATAGCCATGTCTTAAGGGCGCGGCGGAAGGAAGGGAGATCAGGGATCACCCTGATCTCTGGGGGCAGCTCATTCCAGAGGGTGGGAGCTCCCACAGAGAAGGCC
>NW_015387232.1:257019-262601 GCF_001527695.2 Protobothrops mucrosquamatus | reverse complement strand
CGTGACCTAGATCCTCCGGATATGGCCCAAGCTCCGTCAGAAACCTCTCCGGGTCCATCAGGCGCCTGGGACGGAACCATCTAGGCGGTTCCGTCTCCCTGCGGCGGGGGGAAGCGGTCCGGAAGTCCATCCTAAGGAGAGCATGATCTGACCATGACAAGGGCTCTATATTTATCTCCCCCATTTCCAGATCATTCTGGTTCCGTGGAGAGAGGTTTTTCTGCAGACTGGAGGGGGCATGGTTTCATGTACTGCCTGCATCCCACAGATGAGGCTTTGCTTGTTTGCGTGGACCGGTTTCTGGCATGCCATGGCCCAGTGCCGGTCCACGGACCGGGGGTTGGGGACCCCTGCTGTAACAGCTTTGTTCCCTATGCCATCCGTCTGGTAAACTCGCAAGATTCGTTTTTCTCGCCATGCACATGTATACATAATCCAAACTAGAAGGTGTTGTTTCTCTGTGTCATATAATATATGTGGGTATAGGCCAGTGGTGGCAAACCTATGGCACGGGTGCCAGAGGCGGCACTCAGAGCTCTCTCTGTGGGCACATGCGCCATCGCCCCAGTCCTAGGCCTTCAACTGGGTTTTATAAAACCTTTTCGCTTTAGGCCTCCGCCGCTGTGTGCACACACAAAAAAAAAGGTTCAATCAATCAGTCAATTTCAACTTCTTGTGGGAAAAAAAAAGATCTTGCAAAGTTGGAATTGATTGATTGAACTTTTTAGTCCCACCCAGTCTGCTGTTACCACCGCAGCCACACCCACCCAATGGGCCACACCCACCCAATGAGCCATACCCAGCCAATGGCCACACCCACCCGGCACCCGACGATGCATAAGTGGGTTTTGGGGTACAGTTTGGGCACTTGGTCTCTAAAAGGTTCACCATCTCTGGTATAGGCATAACTCTATCTATCTATCTATCTATCTATCTATCTATCTATCTATCTATCTATCTATCTATCTATCTATCTATCATCTATCTATCTATCATCTATCTATCTATCTATCTATCTATCTATCTATCTATCTATCTATCTATCTATTGAAATGTATTTGAATATTAATAGCTCGGGATGGCAATTGGGCTGTTGGTTTGAATTGTGACACAATTCAAAGTGCTCTGAAGATGTCCCCCCCCCGAACGGAGATGAAACATTTGCAGCCAAATCACCAAGCTCGGAGATCAAACCAGCAGCCCAATTATTTATTTTTGTCATATTTATGTAGTGTATTTCAGAGCCATATGCAACGAAATTTCATTTTAACGTATGCCGATTGGTGTACATTCAAAGTTACAATAACGTTAATATTCTATCCTATCCTAGCCTATTCTCTCCTATCCGACTTGAGCCATCCAAGGCATGGTTAGATATTTGAAATGGTAATAATAATAATAATAACAACAACAACAACAGTTGGAAGGGACCTTGGAGGTCATCTAGTCCAATCCCCTGCTCAGGCAGGAAGATCCTATACCATTTCAGACAAATGGCTGCCCAGTCTCTTCTTAAAAACTTCCAGTGTTGGAGCATTCAACGCTTCTGGAAGCAGGTTGTTCCACTGGTTCATTGTTCTAACTGTCAGGAAGTTAGTTAGATAGCCTTAATATGTTTCTTCCAAAGCAGAGAAAGGAATCAGACATCTCTACAAGCAAACAACCAAGCTCTGAGAGCACCAAGGACCTCATAGTTAATATTCAACCCAAGGAGGTATTTCAATAATTTGGTTTCCAATATACTTCTATTCACTGGGCAATGTTGACAACAGTGTCAACAATAACTCTGTTTGCTCAGGCCCAGCTCCTGCCGTGGTAGCGGAAGGGGCTCAAGTGGATATTTTGCTGCCAAGTTGCTTCAGCAATAAGCCCTGAATTCTGAACAAAGAGATTACAGTGTTGTCTCAGTGAAGAGAAGATGGTTGGAAATAATAGTAGCGCGTGACTTTGTTCTCTGTGAAAGCCAAGTTTAAAATCCTTGGTTTGCTTTATGTGTGAACCCCAACCAATGCTCCTGGCTGTCAATTTTACAGGACCTGGGCTGTATTTATGCACAGTGCATACCAGCCAGTCTAGAGAAAAGGACTAGTGATAGTGTTCCAATATTTGAGGGGCTGCCACAAAGAAGGGGGGGTTCAACTTATTTTCCAAAGCACCAAAAGGCAGGACAAGAAGCAACGGATGGAAACTAATCAAGGAGAGAAGCAACCTGAAATTAAGGAGAAACTTCCTAACAGTGAGGACAATTAGTCAGTGGAACAACTTTGCCTTCAGAAGTTGTAGGTGCTTCATCACCGGAGGTTTTTAAGAAAAGATTGGACAGCCACCTAGTCTCCTGCATGAACAGGGGGTTGGACTAGAAGACCTCCAAGGTCCCTTCCAGCTCTATTCTGATTGATTGATAGCCAACCACGTGATTACTAGGTGTGTTGTGCAAGTTCAAAAAGTTAATCGGGTTGGTCAGTGGTGCATTTAATAGGAACAGATTAACTGGGCTGCGCATAGTGTGCTTTGCATTCTTGGTGAATTTAGCATTGGCATCCTCCAGTGTCTTAGCTTTCACTACAGATAATAATAATAATAATAATAATAATAATAATAATAATAATAATAATAACAACAACAACAACAACAACAACAACAACAATAACAATAACAATAACAATAACAACAATAATAATAGTAAAGTTGGAAGGGACCTTGGAGGTCATCTAGTCCAACCCCCTGCTCAGGCAGGAAACCCTATACCATTTCGGACAAATGGCTGTCCAGTCTCTTCTTAAAAACCTCCAGTGTTGGAGCATTTACCACTTCTGGAGGCAGGTTGTTCCACTGGTTAATTGTTCTAACTGTCAGGAAGTTTCTCCTTACTTCTAGGTTGCTTCTCTCCTTGATTAGTTTCCATCCGTTGCTTCTTGTCCTGCCTTCAGGCGCTTTGGAGAATAGCTTGACTCCCTCTTCTTTGTGGCAGCCCCTGAGATACTGGAACACAGCTATCATGTCCCCCCTTGTCCTTCTCTTCATTAAACTAGACATACCCAATTCCAGCAGCCTTTCCTTATATTCTTTAGCCTCCAGTCCCCTAATCATCTTTGTTGCTTTTCTCTGTACTCTTTCTAAAGTCTCAACATCTTTTTTACAGATGTAGGAGATGACCAGGCTGAGCCCGAGGGAGGGGTCAAAATGCATCATCAGTCTCGAATTCCTTCATGCCCCCAAGTCCAGCCCACCTTGAATTCCATTGACTCTTATCTACCGCCGATTTGCTTTGACACTTCTAGTTCAGATTCTTGTAGGGAGCTTAAGCTTGCAATAAATCCTTTTATGCATTTGAACTGCCTGGATTTCCGGATTTCCCTGGTGCTTGACAACAGGTTCTCCGTGATTTACAGTCGGAGAAATTTCCTGACAGTTAGAACAATTAATCAGTGGAACAACCTGCCTCCCGAAGCTGTGAATGCTCCAACAATGGAAGTTTTTAAGAAGAGACTAGACAGCCATTTGTCTGAAATGATATAGTGTTTCCTGCCTACGCAGTGGGTTGGACTAGGTGACCCCCAAGGTCCCTTCCAACTCTATTACTGTTATTATAACCACAATTGAACCTGAAATTTGGCCGTAAGTTGTTGACATTATTAAGTGGGTCACCGGGTGACCTGACTTGTTTTTATGACCATTTTTAGCAAATCACCATGGTCATTAAGCAATTCACGTGGTGCTAAGTGAACTGTGTGGTCATTAAGTGAGCGCAGCATATCCAATGTCTTCAGCAGGTCACCGTATAACCTGACTTGATTTTATGACCATTTTTAACAAGCCCCCATGGAGTCATTAAGCCATGGAGAAGCGAAATGTTTTCAAGGAAAAAAACCGAGAAAGTCCAGTTGCCTTTTGGAAAAAGCACCTTTGGGACAACCATGCCTTGAATGATTGAGAATCTAACAGAATAACAGAGTTGGAAGGGGCCTTAGAGGTCTTCTACCCCAAACATTGCTCAATCGGGAAACCCTATACCAGGGGTCCCCAATCCCGGGTTCCTTGGATCGGCACCGGGCTGTGGCATGCCAGAAACCAAGCCGCACAAACAAGTGAAGCCCCATCCATAGGGTGCAGGCAGCATGCAAAACCACACTCCCTTCCCGTCCACGCAAAAACCTCTCTCCACGGAACCAGTCCCTGGTGTCCAAAAGGTTGGGGGCTGCTGCCCTATACCAGGGGTAGGCAACCTTGGCTCTTTTATGACTCGTGGACTTCAACTCCCAGAATTCCTGAGCCAGCATGGCTCAGCTTGGAAACCTCTCCCTTTCCCCTCAGCATGGCTGGCTCAGGAATTCTGGGAGTTGGAGTTCACGAGTCTTAAAAGAGCCAAGGTTGCCTGTTGTTGTTGTTAATTGCGAAGTTGTATCTGACCCATCGCGACCCCATGGACAACGTTCCTCCAGGCCTTCCTGTCCTCTACCATCTTCTGGAGTCCATTTAAGTTCACGCCTACTGCTTCAGTGACTCCATCCAGCCACCTCATTCTCTGTCGTCCCCTTCTTCTATTGCCCTCACTCTTTCCCAGCATTAGGCCCTTCTCCAGTGAGTCCTTCCTTCTCATTAGGTGGCCAAAGTACTTGAGTTTCAACTTCAGGATCTGGCCTTCTAAAGAGCAGTCAGGGTTGATTTCATCTAGGACTGACCGGTTTGATCGCCTTGCAGTCCAGGGGACTCGCAGGAGTCTTCTCCAGCACCATAGTTCAAAGGCCTCCATTCTTTGTCGCTCAGCCTTTGTTATGGTCCAACTAAGAAAGGTTGCCTACCCCTGCCCTATACCCTTCCAGACAAAGTGGCTGTCCAATCTCTTCTTAAAAACCTCCAGAGCAGTGGTTCTCAACCTTTTTAATGCCGTGACCCCAACCAGTCGTAAGTCGAGGACTAAACCGGTCGTAAGTCGAGGACTAAACCAGTCGTAAGTTGAGGACTACCCAACCGGTCGTAAGTCGAGGACTTTCCCTGCCCGGGAGCGCTGCGCATGCGTGGTTCCGCCCCCTGCGCCGGCCGAGGTGTAGCTGGCAAGCGGCAGAGACGGAGCAGGCCAACCACCAGCTGGCCCAGCCCAAGGGAGGTAAGGCACCCACCGGAAAAGGGGGAAAAAAATGGTGGACAAAAAAAATGGCGGACAGCCTTGCTTGGCGACCCCCGTGAAATGGTCGATCGACCCCAAATGGGGTCCCGACCCACAGGTTGAGAACCACTGCTCCAGAGGAACACCCACAAATTTTGGAGGCAAGTTCTTCCACCAATTAATTATGCTCACTGTCAGGAAATTTCTCCTTAGTTTTAGGTTGATTCTCTCCCTGATCCAGATGTCTGAGGTAATTTTGAACTGGTCATAAATCAAGGAGGCCCCGGTGTGGCCTGGAAGGCCCGGAAGATCGTGGCTTTGACCGTGCTTTCGGCTGGCAGAGGACCCGGTACGACCTGGAAGACCTTGGCTGCGGACCCGTTCCGGCTGGCGGAGGATTTGGCACACTCCGGTTCGAGAGTCTGGCAGGCTGGTGACTTGGTTGGAGGAGGAGTGTGATCCGGTGGCCTGGAGG
>NW_015387232.1:228296-254408 GCF_001527695.2 Protobothrops mucrosquamatus | reverse complement strand
ATTTTATAGGGATTTTAAAGGGATTTTATAATTTTTCTAATACAGGTTAATTAATATATATTTTAATTTGGCTTTTAAATATTTATTGTATAGCTCTGTTTTTATTTACCTGTAAGCCGCCCTGAGTCCCTCGGGAGAAGGGCGGGGTATAAATTAAAGTAATAAAAAAAAAAATAAAAGGTCTACCTGGACTTGGAACTTGTTGGAGGAAATAAAGTTTGACAAACATCACAGGAACAAGGCTGGGAAAGACTCTGATGAATTAGCCAGGAAGTAAAAGTTTATTCCCCTAGCATCAGAATGGGGAACTTAGCCCAATAAAAAGAAAAAAAAAACAGAGAAAGGAACAAAGCTTTGCTTTGGCCAAAGAGGAAATAAAAGACAATGTTAGAGACATTATTTATTTTTAAAATGTGCAATAATTGCATTTACCTCCCCCCGCCCTTCCAGGCCTTTGCTGGTACAGGCAGTCCTTAACTTAATGACCACAATTGAGCCCAACATTTCTGTTGCTAAGCGAGACATTTGTTAAGCAAATTTGGCCCCATTTTACAACCTTGCTTGCCACAGCTGTTAAGTGAATCACTGCAGTTGGTAAGTTAATAACATGGTTGTTAACTGAATCTGGCTTCCCCATTGACTTGGCTTGTTGGAAGGTCACAAAAAGAGATCGCATGACCTCAGGACACCGCAACCGTCATAAATACGAGTCAGTTGCCAAGCGTCTGAATTTTGATCACGTGACCCTGGGGATGCTGCAATGGTCGTTAAGTGGGAAAAACGATCATAGGTCGCTTGTTTCAGTGCCACTGTAACTTTGAATGGTCACTAAATGAAGTGTTGGAAGTCGAGGACTACCTGTATAGTCTGTGTGTGTGCGTGCGTGTGAGTGTGATAATATATGATTCTTCTTTGTTCTCTTCTTGGGGAGGGTTAAGGAAGCTCTCCCACCGTTTTCTTTGGAGCAGGACCAGTTGGAAGCTCTTCCTTCTCTGTCATTTTTTCGTACATTAGAATTCTGCAGCGAAGCAGGAAAACAAAAATGAATTCACAGAAGATACTCTTCATTTCCCCTGAGTTAATGTCTTTCCCTCTTCGAAACCTGGTTGTTACAACATTATTACAAAAGGAATAATATGGGGGGTGGGGGGGTGGGTGTTAAATAACTAGAATCAGAGAATCCTTGCTAACCTGTTCACCTTGGAGATCTATCCACAGATTCCTAACTTCTGCAGAGATTTGTTTTAAAACTTGCTCTACTTTTTTGCCAGTCCAAATGCTTAGCCTGGTAGAAATCAAGACAGCTTGATAGAATAAGAGTTAATAGAATAAGAGTTGGGACATTAGAGATCTTCTAGTAGTATAACTCCCTGTTCAAGCAGGAGTCCCTATACCAGTGAGGGCAAACCTTTTAGAGACTGAGTGCCCAAACTGCAACCCAAAACCCACTTATGCATCGTCGGGTGCCGGGTAGGCATGGCCCATTGGGTGATTGTGGCCCATTGGGTGGGCATGGCCCATTGGGTGGGCGTGGCCCATTGGGTGGGCATATCTGCGGTGGTAATGGCAGACTGGGTGGGACTAAAAAGTTCAATGAATCAATTCCAACTTTGCGAGATCTTTTTTTTTCCTGTGAGAAGTTGAAATTGATTGATTGATTGAACCTTTTTTTTTTTTGCACATGGCGATGGAGGCCTAAAGCGGAAAGGTTTTATAAAACCCAGCTGAAGGCCTAGAACTGGGGCGACGGCGCGCGTGCCCACAGAGAGGGCTCTGCTTGCCACCTGTGGCACGCATGCCATAGGTTCGCCACCACGGCCCGAGGGCTTTTTTTTGTCATAGAACGCCCAGAACGGAGTTCTGGCACTTTTTTTGGATGGAACCTTGTAGGGTAGGCAAGGAGGGTTGTATGACGTGTGTGAGTTCCGGCACTTTTTTTTTTTTTTTTTTTTTTTTTTACAAAAAAAGCACTGCACGGCCCTATACCATTTCAAACAAATGGATGTCCAATCTCTTCGTAAAAACCTTCAGTGATGTAGCACCCACAACTTCTGAAGGCAAGCTGTTCCACTGGTGAATTGTTCTCACTGTCAGGAAATTTCTCCTTAATTCTAAGTTGCTTCTTTCCTTGCTGATTTCCATCCATTGCTTCTTGTCCTGCCTTCAGGTGCTTTGGAAAATAGGTTGATAACTTATTTTTTGTGGCAGCCCCTCAAATATTGGAACACTTCTATCGTGTCACCCTTAGTCCTTCTTTTCACTAGACTGGTCATACCCAGTTTCTGCAACTGTTCTTTATATGTTTTAGCCTCCAGCCCCCTCATCATCTTTGTTGATCTTTGCACTCTTTCCAGAGTCCCAACATATTTTTTTATATTGTGGCAATCAAAAGTAGATGCAGTATTCCAAGTGTGGCCTTATGAAGGCATTATAAAGTGGTATTAACATTGCATGTGATCTTGATTCTATCCCTCTGTTAATGCAGCCTAAGGTTGTGTTAGCTTTTTTGGCAGCTGCAGCACACTGCTGGCTCATATTTAAGCAATTGTTCACTAGGACTCCAAGATCCCTCTCATAGTTACTGCTATTGAGCAAGGTACCATCTATTCTATACCTGTGCATTTGGTTTTTCCTGCCTAAGTGTAGAACTTTACTTTTCTCACCAGTGAATTTCATTTTGTTAGAGTAGGGCCCAGTATTCAAGTCTCTCAAGGTCCTTCTGAATCTTGAGCCTATCTTATGGGATGTTGGCTATTCCTACCACCTTGGTGTCATCTGCAAATTTGATGAGTTTCTCATCTAAATAGTTTATGTAGTCGGTCTAAAACAGAACATTGGGGTACCCCACTGCTTACTTCCCTCTATGTTGATGTAGGTTAATAAAGAAGAGGGAGTCAAGCTATTCTCCAAAGCGCCTGAAGGCAGGACAAGAAGCAACGGGTGGAAACTAATCAAGGAGAGAAGCAACCTAGAACTAAGGAGAAACTTCCTGACAGAACAGTTAACCAGTGGAACAACCTGCCTCCAGAAGCGGTGAATGCTCCAACACTGGAAGTTTTTAAGAAGAGACTGGACAGCCATTTGTCCGAAATGGTATAGGGTTTCCTGCCTGAGCAGGGGGTTGGACTAGATGACCTTCAAGATCCCTTCCAACTTTACTATTATTATTATTATTATTATTATTATTATTATTATTATTATTATTATTATTATTATTATTATTATTATTATTATTATTATTATTATTATTATTATTATTATTAGGTTCATTAAGGACTACACATTGAGTTCAGTTTGTCAGCCAGTTACGAATGCATCTGGTGGTGATGCTGTCTATCCCACATTTTTCTAACTTAGTAAGAAGTAGGCTTGCGGTCCACTTTGTCAAATTCCTTTCTGAAATCCAAGTATCCTATGTCCACAGCACTTCTCTGCTCCACCTATGTCATATTGTAAATCGCCCAAGTTATCTTATGATAAAATGAGTGGTTAATACATTTAATAAATAAATACTTACATTTTAAGGATAGCTGATCGCTTTCCCAGCATCACAGCGACAAAGTCATGGTAGTTGATGGTTTCTCGCATCCCTCCTGTGGCCTCAGTGATCATTTTTTTCAGTTCTAGGTGGGTCTTGGCTGCACCCAACTTTTCCAACATCCGCTTCAGAGCCATGATATCTTGAGGGAACAGGAGGAACAAGAATGAACCACAATAAAAAGAAAGATAAAAGGCATACAAAATGCACCAGCTTCTAAGAATATAGGATAGGGTAGGGTAGGATAGGATAGGATTAGGGGAGGATAGGGTAGGGGAGGATAGGTTAGGATAGGATTAGGGGAGGATAGGATAGGATAGGATTAGAGGAGAATAGGGGAGGGTAGGATAGGATAAGATTAGGGTAGGAAGATAGGGTAGAATAGGATAGGATTAGGGTAGGGTAGGATAAGATAGGATTAGGGTAGGGGAGGATAGGGGAGGATAGGATAGGATTAGGGGAAGATAGGATTAGGGGAGGATAGGGTAGGGGAGGATAGGATTAGGGGAGGATAGGATTAGGGGAGGATAGGATTAGGGGAGGATAGGGTAGGGTAGGATAGGATAGGATAGGATTAGGGGAGGATAGGTTAGAATAGGATTAGGGTAGGATAGGGTAGGATAGGATTAGGGTAGGGTAGGATAGGATTAGGGTAGGGTAGGATAGGATAGGGTAGGACAGGGTAGGATAGGATAGGATAGGACAGGATTAGATTAGGGTAGGATAGGATAGGATAGGATAGGATATGGTAGGGTAGGGTAGGGTAGGGAAGGGAAGGGTAGGTAGAGAAGAGAAGGGCAGGGCAGGGTAGGATAGGGCAGGGCAGGGCGGGGCGGGGCAACGAATGGAAACCGAGCAAAGAGAGAAGCAACCTAGAACTAAGGAGAAATTTCCTGACAGTCAGAACAATCAATCAGTGGAACAACCTGCCTCAAGAAGTTGTGAATGTTCCAACACTGGAAGTTCTTAAGAAGAGACTGGACAGCCATTTGTCTGTAATGGTATAGGGTTTCCTGCCTGAGCAGGGGGTTGGACTAGATGACCTCCAAGGTCCCTTCTGACTTTATTATTATTATTGTTATTGTTAGTATTAGTATCAGTATTACTATATTATTAGTATTATTATTATAGTTTGTAAGTGTTAATCTCTGACACTGTGTCTTCTGCTTTAAAAATGGCCTCTCTACAAATAGCTACACATAACTGGTATGTATAGCTATATTATTCCACTTCAGATAAATCTGTTAATCTCACCTTTTCTTCAGAAGTTAAAGAGGGTTTATAGGAGGTGCTCCTTTCATTTTAGCCCTCCAATAATGGCTCTGTGAAATTAGCTCCAAAATCATTCAATTTCCACAGGTGACAGACAGTGGATTTAAATCTGGGTCTCCCCAGTCTTAAACCAGCATTTTAAGCACTGCACTGCACTCATCCACAAATTTATGAACAATTAATATTTTCACATGGTATTTTTCTTTCTGGCCTTTCCATTTTTTTGCCTTGTTAATCTTAATAGTCTTAACTTCTGATTTGATTGGTTTTTTTACTGATTTTAATTCTTTGGTTTTTATTTTGTTACATTTGTATACTTGTCTTGCAGACTTTTGTAGTTTAAACAACTTGGCTTTTGAAAGCAAGATGTTTTGTTTCTTTAGGTTTTTTCTCTCTTGAATGATATTATTTTTAATTGCAGACCTCTCCATGTATATATATACAGTATATATAAATAAATGTGTATAATGTGTATAATATTGCTAGGAAAAAATTGCCATGGATACAAACATGGAAGATATTAGGAATCAAGCTTCACACGGAAGAAGCATTATTTTACTGTGGTATTTTATTAGTAATTGGAACAATCAATAAATCAGGATAATTGATGATTTCATTCTTTTAAATTTTTTAAATAAACTTTATTAGAAGTTTGAAAACACAATAAAAACTAACAAGAAGTAATATTTAAAATGAAAATAGAGGAAAAAAGAAAAAGAATAAAGACAAGAATGCAGTAATGAAAGAAAGGAAAAATTATAAAGAAACTAGCTGTGGCTCAGTCTGGTTAAATGGAAAAGAAAGAAAAGAGAAAGCGCACGTTTGTAATATGTAGTGTGTGTTGCTTTTACGTCCAACAGATGGCACTGTTTTTCAAAAAAAGCATGTTTTACCTGTCACAGGTGTGACATCTATATAATATAGGTATATAGAAACATGCACGTATTCGAATGCAACATTGTGTCAAAATTTCAAAGCAATTGGTGAAGAGCTTTCGGAGATTTAAGATTTTGAACAAACGAACATTTACATTTTTATTTATATATATAGAAGATGACTTTCAATTTTTTTTTTACAGCAGATAAGTATAAATATAAGAACCCATTCTTTTAAAATTGTAATAGAAATGGATTTGATCCATCATCCAACCCATATTTCCTGAATAAAGATTTGGATTAGAATACAGTTTCCTTTCTAATTGTACACTTCCAGATTTAGTAACAGAGGGCCTCATTCAAAAAGCAGACCAATATGCCTATTCATATGTATATTTTTTAATGAGTTTAGAAATGTTTACTTTGAAAGCACATATATTTGGCTATCCTTTAAATATTCTAAACTGAAGATGTGAGGACCGTTTTTACAAAACAGCAGATTGATGCAGAAATAATATCGAATGGAAATTGCAAAGATTGACCGGTTCGTTTTTACACTAAATTCTAAATCCATATTTTTATGGATGATGTGTCAATTTCATTTTTAAAACTGTGATTAATTTTAAATATGTTGGCTGAGAACTGGAGGAGTTGTTGGGAGTGTAGGAGGTAAAACAATCTTAGCATATTTCTGTGTGATTATTTATGGTCTGTACTATTCACAGAGCAGAAAGATTATGGATGCTTATAGAAAAATATTTCTGCGCCCATTCGTGGGAATCTCATCTATCAATAACACTTACCTATATCACCTTGTGCGTTGAGATCAAATTCCATGTACTTCTCTGCAAAAGAAAGCAGGTCAGCAGAACATTTTAAGTTTATCCAATCCACCATAAGTTCCAACAGCAACTGCTCAGATGGTATAGGGTTTCCTGCCTGAGCAGGGGGTTGGACTAGATCAGGGCTTTTCAACCTTTTCACCCATTGTACCACTTTTAGGATATGGCAATATCCGAGTACCACCAGTCGCCTAGCAAGGTGTCAAAAACTTGATGACCAAAAAAAAACCCAGAAAAAAGTGATAAAGTACAGGTAGTCCACGACTTAAAACAGTTCATTTAGTGACTGTTCGAAGTTACAATGGCACTGAAAAAAGTGCCCCCCAAGCCACAGCTGAGCAAGTCACCTGCCTGCCCACCCGGCGGCGCTCTTCCTCCTGTCTGAGGTTTTTATTGTTGTGAGCATTTCTGTTGAGGATTGGCAGCGGGGGTGAGGGTGGGGGGTGTTTGGTTTTTATTCCCCCCGTCTGCTGGGTGGTTGCAGCAGGTTTTGGTCACTTCACATGACCCTGGGACACTGTGACTAATAAATATGAATCAGTTGCCAAGCATCTGAATGTAAATCACAAGACCCTGGAGATGCTGCAACATTCCAGCTGATCGGTGCTTCTTCTGGGCTCAGCAGAAGCGCCAGGATCAGCACCGAGCTCCAGCTGGAGCCTGGCGCTGATCCTGGTGCTTCCACTGAACCCTGACAGCCCCAAAGAAGTGCCGATCAGCTGGAAAGCGACACTGATCCTGGCACTTCCGCTGAGCCCTGATAGCCCCGAAGAAGCGCCGATCAGTTGGAAAGCGGCACTGATCCTGTCACTTCCGCTGAGCCCTGACAGCCCTGCAGCTCCAGCCGTCTCTCGCTCAGGCTTGTGCGGTGCTGCCACCGGTTCAGCTCATTCCCCTCCCTCACTACCACTTTTCTAGGATGGTTGCATACCACCTGCCAGGTGCCAATGTACCACAGGTGGTACCCGTACCACTGGTTGAAAAGCCCTGGACTAGATGACCTCCAAGGTCCCTTCCAACTTTACTACTACTACTACTACTACTACTACTACTACTACTACTACTATTATTATTATTATTATTATGATTATTATTATTATTATTATTATTATTATTATTATTATTATTATTATTATTATTATTATCCTATGAAGCCGAGATCCAGTCCTCAGATTTAGTTGTATACCTGCACATAAATTTAGAGATTTTATCCTCATGCTAATTTGACTCTTCTGTGTTTGGATGCACAAGGAAGAGGGATCACAAATCAATGTAATCCTATCATCTATCTATCTATCTATCTATCTATCTATCTATCTATCTATCTATCTATCTATCTATCTATCTATCTATCTATCTTCCATCTCTATATCTCTATCAATCATCTAATATCTATCTATCTATCTATCTATCTATCTATCTATCTATCTATCTATCTATCTATCTATCTATCTATCTATCTATCTATCTATCTATCTATCTATGATTTAACTCCCCTTAATACCATAATACAGCAGCATGATATTGAATAAATGGAGCCTCAGCATAATATGAAGATGTAGGGTTAAAAGAAAGGAGTAGCCATAAAGGTTAAGGAAAGGGATCCATTGATATACCAAACAAAAAGGGGAACAACCCATATAATTGATTTGAGTGTTCCTGATTTACTTAAAGGCGCTTTTTAAAAATGCATCCAGATATGAATCATGCACTGTATACAGGTAGTCCTTGACTTATGACCACAATTGAATCCAAAATTTCTGTTGCTAAGTAAGACATTTGTTAGGGGGTCTTGCCCCATTTTATGACCTTTCTTGCCACACTGGTTAAGCCACGGGTAGGCAACCTGGGCTCTTTTATGACTGGTGGACTTCAACTCCCAGAATTCCTGAGCCAGCATGGCTCAGCTTGGAAACCTCTCCCTTTTCCCTAAGCATGGCTGGCTCAGGAATTCTGGGAATTGAAGTCCACCAGTCATAAAAGAGGTTTGCCTACCCCTGGGTTAAGCGAATCTCTGCAGTTTTGTTAAGATGGCGACATGGTTGTTAAGTGAATCTGGCTTTCCCATTGACTTTGCTTGTCAGAAGGTGGCAAAAAGTGAAAACGTGGCCCCAGGACACCGCAACGGTCATAAATACGAGTCCGTTGCCAAGTGTCTGAATTTTGACCATGTGACCAAGATCAAGGGTCGTAAGTGTGAAAAACGGTCATAAATCACTTTTTTTCAGTTCCGTTGTAACTTTGAACGGTCACCAAAAGAAAAGCTGTAAGTTGAGGACTACCTGTGCTTGTTGTTACTCAGTGTGCAAATCAGACAACTAAAGGTCCTTGGGATTATCCTCCTTCCCCCAAATCCCCCAAATGAAGAAAATAAAACCGTTCTCTCCTCACCTCCTAAATTAGGCTAATGAAGATTGAAAAAACTTTCAGGACATGGAGTGCTGATTGTTGGAGCGCAACAACTTCCATTCAAGTTGTTATTATGCAACACCTGGATTGGCTTGACATTCCTGTTATTTATTTATTTTTTAAATTTCAGCACCTGAGCTGCTTTATTTCAGGATCAGATGCCAGGAATTACTTCTGGGTTGAGGAGGAAAGGCTGGGGAGTTGGAGATGGGCCATTTCTCCCTTGAAATAAACGGTGTCCTCTTCTCCTAGTTCCTGAGCATCAGCTGCGCTGGCAGGTCCTTTAACGGGCAGCTTGGCTTGCCAGCTTTTCATCTCCCCCTCCGAAGGCCAGGCAAAGCCAGCAGGGCTGACTATGAATAAGATCCTGGTATTTTCCTCCTCTGTTTTGGCAGGGAAGCTACACTGGCCTGAAAATCATAGACCCCATAGGTTCCTCTTATTCTATCTCTAGAATGAGGATCGTGGAGCTGTTGTCCTTGTGTTGGAAGAAAAGTCTTCATCATGGTCCAGTCCAAGCCGGGAATAAACAACATGGCGACTGCTTTAGAAAGAAGGTTGCAGTTTATTGAAGAGGAGAGCCAGACAGAAAGACGGCTCTGGCAGGAAAGAGGAAAAAAAAGAGCTGAGCACATGTAGGGAGTGGGTTTTTATACCCTCTGGAGTTGCATCCTGTTGCTTCCTCTTCCTGTGGCATGAACTTTGACCTGAGTCTGAGTGTGCTTTTCTGGTATTCTGATGGTGATGGGTTAATCCTATTATGACCAAAGGTCATATCCTGCTTCCTTGGGGTTGGGGCTGATGACTCCTAGAGTTTGGATGGGGTATGTAGATTTTAGGTCTTTGTCTTCTTAATCTCCTAGCTCCCAGGATTTACATCTGCATCTCTATAGAGCTGGGGCTATTAAGAAAACTGGGCATGCTTTCCTGCCTCTGGGGGACTGACTTCCCACACTTGCATGAGAGAAGCTACGTTCTCCAAAAAGCCCGGTGATAATGGGCAGGAAAGGGAAGATTAGCAGAGAAAGGAAAAGATCCATGTTTGGCCCTGGTCTAATAATTGTCTGCTGCTACTGGGAACAGCAGGGGAGCTCTTTAGGAAGCAAGGAAGTAAGGGAAGGGGCAGTGGGGGAGAAATGGCCAGGGAAGGATCTACTTGGCAGACACTTGGCAGTGGAAGAAGGAAGCAGGCAAAGAAGGAGAACAATGAAGGCCGAGACTGGCATGGTTGGAGGTGGCAGCAGGCCATTCAGTACTGTTAAGGCTTGGGGGTCGCTAACCATAGATAAATGAAGTTTGGCCCCTCTTTCTAATCCTCTCATCATTTAAGACAGGGGCCTTCAAACTGGCTGAGGAATTCTGGGAGTTGAAGTCCACAAGTCACAAAAGGGCCAAGTCTGAAGACCCCTGCTTTAAGAAATTTGGAGTAGATCTGTTCTACTCTGTTAAACAGCAGTACCCCATTCCACCCTTTCCATTATTTCAAGTCCGTCACCAATGTCACTCACTTTTAAATAGCTCTAGTTTTTCAGCGAGGTCTTCATCCGTGTTGTATTTTGGGCTCTCCAAGAATTCCTGTAGAATGGGGTGGGGGGAGGTGGGAAGGAGTTTAGAGTGGGAAAAGCGAGGATTACATCCCAACAGCAAGTAAAGAGGCAGCTTGAGGGTGAGAATAGCATTCCGTATGTCCTAATGGAAAAATGGTGGCCCATCTTAAGACCCATCCAATATTTGAGGAGCCGCCACAAAGAGGAGAGGACCATCAACTTATTTTCCAAAGCACCTGAAGGCAGGACAAGAAATAATGGATGGAAACTAATCAAGGAGAGAAGCAACCTGGAATTAAGGAGACATTTCCTAAGTGAAGTCAATTAACCAGTGGAACAGCTTTGCTGTCAAACGTTGTGGGTGCTTCATCACTGGAGGTTTTTAAGAAGAGACTGGACAGCCACCTGTCTGAAATGGTATAGGTCAGGGGTAGGCAACCTTGGCTCTTCTATGACTCGTGGACTTCAACTCCCAGGAATTCTGGGAGTTGAAGTCCACGAGTCATAAAAGAGCCAAGGTTGCCTACCCCTGGTATAGGTTCTCCTGCTTGAGCAAGGGGTTAGACTAGAAGACCTCCAAGGTCCCTTCTAGCTCTATTCTGATTGATTGAACCTGTTAAGACCATTAAGACCCAATTCTATTCATACTTAGTTGGGAGTAATTTTGATTGAACTCTGAATAGTACTCTGATTCAGTGTTTCTCAGCGTTGGTAGCTTTAAGCTGGGTGGACTTCAACTCCCAGCATGCTGGCTGGAAGAATTCTGGGAATTGATGTCCACAAAGCTTAAAGCTGTGAAGACTGAGAAATGCTTGTGGGTTGCCTATATTTCTTAAGCAAGACCACCCTTTTTGCATTCTGAATGAAGCTGAATAAATACTGAGAAAAAATGGAACATGGCTGAGGGTAGTAGAATTGTAAAGTAGTTGTAATTGTAAGTAGATTTAAAACCTGATTGTTTTTCTGCTCCAAAATGGTGTGGATTCCTTTTACTCAGATTAAGGCTGAGTGATGGTCTCCCCATCAAAGTTTCCATTTAGATTTAAGCGTTTCATATGAAGAGGAGGGGTTCACCTTCCAAATTTTCAATGGTATCGGGTGTATATATTTTATTTTTAAATTTATTTTTAAGCAGAATGGGATCATTTTGACTACATTTTAACTAGGAAAGCTATGATTTGATTCAGTTGAAAATACAGCAAGGGCTTGGTTCTAATTTCATCCAGTTACTTTTCTTGATTTAATTGCAGCAAGATAGATTGGAAAGATTTCGGGGTTAAGGCTTAAATTTGATCCTGATTCCCATGAGAACCCCAATCCTTTGTGAGTACAGTAATTTAGGAATGGCAGATAGAAGCCTTTTCGGGTAGAACCTAGGCAGTAAAAAGAATTAATATTTAAGTCAAACTGGTCATTAAAAATCCTTTTGAAGTTTTGCGAGGCTTCAGAAAGAATGTAGATTGCCTAAAAATCGTCAGTCGCAATATGTCCAATTAAATCATTGTTGATATTCCAATGCAGCTAGCTGCATTGCCAGTGGCTGAAATTACTGACTGTGTTAAGAAAGGTTTTGCTGGTGTTTAAATGTATAGGGAAGGGTCATGAAATTCAATGGTGAAAAAAGTAAGGTTCTACATTTAGGCAAGAAAAACCAAATGTACAGGTATAGTATAGGGCAGTGATGGCGAACCTTTTAGAGATGGGAGTGCCCAAACTGCAACCCAAAACCCACTTATGCATCGTCGAGTGCCGGGTGGGCGTGGTCCATTGGCTGGGTGTGGCCCATTGGGTGGGCGTGGCTGCGATGGTAACGGCAGACTGGGTGGGACTAAAAGGTTCAATCAATCAATTCCAACTTTGTAAGATCTTTTTTTTTTCGTGGGAGAAGTTGAAATTGACTGATTGAACCTTTTTTTTTTTTTGCACATGGCGGCGGAGGCCTAAAGTGAAACGGTTTTATAAAACCCAGGTGAAGGCCTAGGACTGGGGCGATGGCGCACGTGCCCACAGAGAGGGCTCTGAGTGCCGCCTCTGGCACCCGTGCCATAGCTTCGCCACCACTGGTATAGGGGGTAGTAGTAGTAACGGTGAGAGGGACCTCTCACCGTTACTAGAGTCCTAGTGGACAATCACTTAAATATGAGCCAGCAGTGTGCTGCAGCTGCCAAAAAAGCCAACACAGTGCTGGGCTGCATTAACAGAGGGATAGAATCAAGTATTAATACCACTTTACAATGCCTTGGTAAGGCCACACTTGGAATATTGCATCCAGTTTTGGTCACTACGATGTAAAAAAGATGTTGAGACTCTAGAAAGAGTACAGAGAAGAGCAACAAAGATGATTAGGGGACTGGAGGCTAAAACATATAAGGAACGGTTGCTGGAATTGGGTATGTCTAGTTTAACAAAGAGAAGGACGAGGGGGGACATGATAGCAGTGTTCCAGTATCTCAGGGGCTGCCACAAAGAAGAGGGAGTCAAGCTATTTTCCAAGGTGCCTGAAGGCAGGACAAGAAGCAACGGGTGGAAACTAATCAAGGAGAGAAGCAACCTAGAACTAAGGAGAAACTTCCTGATAGTTAGAACAATTAACCAGTGGAACAACCTGCCTCCAGAAGCGGTGAAGGCTCCAACACTGGAAGTTTTTAAGAAGAGACTGGACAGCCATTTGTCTGAAATGGTATAAGGTTTCCTGCCTGAGCAGCGGGTTGGACTCGATGACCTTCAAGGTCCCTTCCAATTTTTTTTTATTATTATTATTATTATTATTATTATTATTATTATTATTATTATTATCTGGGGCAGGGGGGATATAGGACAACTCGCTGTGGCCAGCTCACCAGGGGACAAGAGTTACACTAATATTGAAGAAATGGTGGAATGAAATCGCTAAAGAAAGGATGCAAAAGGAAGGATAAAATGAGATGTGAATGACAAAGGTTAAAATATTTTTTTAATTACTTTAAATAATTAAATTGAATTGTTGAACTGTCTCAAGGTACGTTATTCCATGGTGAGTTATCCCGTAGCGAGTTGTCCCATTCTGGGGGCAGGAGGGTTCAAAAAAGTAAAGATGGTCAGTGTGATCATATAATGAAAGCCTTGGGGCCTGAATCACAGGATCACAGCTGCCATCTTAAATTTTTGACTCCTTTGAATATAAAATTGCATTATTACATACACTGAGATGTATCTTCCTCTACTGTATTTTAACTTTAATCTATCTATCTATCTATCTATCTATCTATCTATCTATCTATCTATCTATCTATCTATCTATCTATCTATCTATCTATCTATCTATCTATCTATCTATCTATCTATCTATCTATCTATCCATCCATCCATCCATCCATCCATCCATCCATCCATCCATCCATCCATCCATCCATCCATCCATCCATCCATCCATCCATCCAGTGAAGGCAGTACATTAGAAGTTCTGTCACTGTTGAAGGCAGCAAAGAATCTAATAAGGAAATCTCTCTGAAATGATGACCCAACCGCTCACGGGTTGTCTAGTATTGTAATCTAATTTAGCCAGTAGGGGGCAGCTAAACTATAGGGTTAGGTAGTATTTTGGACCAGACACAAACTAGAATTTCAACAGTGTTGGCTGTTTGCTTTCACAATATAGTTATGGTTTATATAACCACTTTGAGGTGAAGAAACCCAGCCTGCTTCTTAAAAATGTAACATATCTTCCAGAAAATTCAGGTGTACAGCAGGAGATTCAGCTGCCTCCCTTACAATCAGGAGGAGTTAACAGAGGCATAAAATCAAGATCATGTGACGTGTTAGTACCACTTTATAATGCCTTGGTAAGACCACACTTGAAATATTGCATCCATTTTTGGTCGCCACAACATAAAAAAGGTTGAGATTCTAGAAAGACTGCAGAGAAGAGCAACAAAGATGATTAGGAGACTGAAGATTAAAACATACTAAGAATGGTTGCAGGAAATGAGTATGTCTAGTTCAGGGGTAGGCAACATTGGCTCTTTTATGATTCGTGGACTTCAATTCCCAGAATTCCTGAGCCAGCCACGGGAGTTGAAGTCCACGAGTCATAAAAGAGCCAAGGTTGCCTATCCCTGGTCTAGTTTAATGAAAAAGAAGTTGTGGGTGCTCCAACACTGGAGGTTTTTAAGAAGAGATTAGACAAAATTTGGCTGAAATGGTGTAGGGCCTCCTGTTTGAGCAGGGGGTTGGACTAGAAGACCTTCAAGATCCCTTCCAACTCTGTTATTCTGAGTTTCATAGTTTTCCAGCTACCAAATGTTATTGCAAGGCAAGTTTTTGTGATCTACAACTCATTTCACCATGTGACATGGAGTGACTAGACGCATGTGGGATTGGAAGACGGAAAATAACCATCTTAGAAAAAAAGAAATTTCATCAGCACAACTTTGAGTGTGAACCTGCCATCAAAAGATTTCAAGTTGTCTCAAAAGATATTAACAAGTACAATGGGTCTTACCACTGTTCAACTGATAAGGAACTTGAAATGGTTTCACAGAGGGTTATCAGGCAAAAGGAGGACACATCCACCTTTTTGTCTTCTGTCCAATAGGCATAGACTTAAAATCAAATAATAGCTGGCTTTGGGGTGTCTTGGGATTATTTGGGGAGGGCTGTTTTCACAACAGTAGTCACTGAAATTTACATGTATTGCGGCCAGTGATGGGATTCAAATATGTGAACAACCGGTTCTTTATGTGGATGCTGCTTCCGGTTCTGCCGAAGTGGTGCGAACCGGCTGAATCCCACCACTGATTGCGGCTTGTAAATAATAATAATAATAATAATAATAATAATAATAATAATAATAATAATAATAATAATAATAATAATAATAATAAAGTTGGAAGAGACCTTGAAGGTCATCGAGTCCAACCCCCTGCTCATGCAGGAAACCCTATACCATTTCGGACAAATGGCTGTCCAGTTTCTTCTTAAAAACTTCCAGTGTTGGAGCATTCACCGCTTCTGGAGGCAGGTTGTTCCACTGGTTAATTGTTAATTGTTCTGTCAGGAAGTTTCTCCTTAGTTCTTAGTTCTAAGTTGCTTCTCTCCTTGATTAGTTTCCATCCGTTGCTTCTTGACCTGCCTTCAGGCGCTTTGGAGAATAGCTTGACTCCCTCTTCTTTGTGGCAGCCCCTGAGATACTGGAACACTGCTATCATGTCCCCCCTGGTCCTTCTCTTTGTTAAACTAGACATACCCAATTCCAGCAACCGTTCCTTATATGTTTTAGCCTCCAGTCCCCTAATCATCTTTGTTGCTCTTCTCTGTACTCTTTCTAGAGTCTCAGCATCTTTTTTACATCGTGGTGACCAAAACTGGATGCAGTATTCCAAGTGTGGCCTTACCAAGGCATTGTAAAGTGGTATTAATACTTCACGTGATCTTGATTCTATCCCTCTGTTAATGCAGCCTAGCACTGTGTTGGCTTTTTTGGCAGCTGCAGCACACGGCTGGCACATATTTAAGTGATTGTCCACTAGGACTCCGAGATCCCTCTCACAGTTACTACTATTGAGCAAGGTACCCCCTATACTATACCTGTACATTTGATTCCCCTTGCCCAAATGCAAAACCTTACTTTTTTCACCATTGAATTTCAGTTTGTTAGATAGTGCCCAGTGTTCAAGTCTGTCCAGATCCTCCTGTATCCTAAGCCTGTCTTCTGGAGTGTTGTCTATTCCTGCCAGCTTGGTGTCATCTGCAAATTTGATGAGTTCCTCATCTATCCCCTCGTCCAAATCGTTGATGAGGATGTTGAAGAGCACTGGTGAAAATGTCTGCTTATTTCTTTTTCTTGTCACTCAACAGACAAAACCGCTTAGATTTACATTATTTAATTTATTTAATTTATTGTTGACTCCAGCAATCACCTTCAATCCAGCCTCTTCACTGTAGATCACATATACCTTATACCTTTCTGTGGTGAGACCCTGTTTTATTGCTATCTTATATCCTTGAAAATAAAAACCTACTTATTTATTTTATGGAAAAATGTTGCAGTTGAAGAGGCAGTCTTTCTAATGCTGGAGAAAGGCATCTCACAGACACCTAGGCCTAAATACATCTTTTTTTGCAGGTTTTCGCTCTAATTGTTGTCACCCAAACAGTATGTCCATCTTTCCCTTCTAAGTCCTTCTGTGCAATTGTCCATATCCTCCTTTGCCTGTTCAGATATCTGATAGCTCTAGACCAGGGGTGTCAAACTGCTGGCCCGCGGCAAGATGCATCATAGCGAAACCGCGCCCACCCCATTGCCGGTGATGGGAAAAAAAGTCACAATACGTCGCGACACGTCACGTGACGTTGCGAGTTTGACACCCCTGCTCTAGTCTCATTTGTAGCTGCAAAACCAACTTTGTCCCAAAGATGATTTTTCAAAAGGCAACTGGATTTTCTTTGTTTTTCCTTGAAGACGTTTTGCTTCTCATCAGAGAAGCTTCAGTCAGAACTGAAGAAGCTTCTGGGATGAGAAGCGAAATGTCTTCAAGGAAAAAACAAAGAAAATCCAGTTGCCTTTTGAAAAATCACCTTTGGGACAACCAGGTCCTGGATGACTGAGAATCTCCACAGGCAAAACCAACTTGTTATTCGCCATCTTCTCCCAGTTTAAATCCTCCATCATTCTGACTTGTTGGGAAAGCTGTTGTCAGATTTCTCCTGATTCTCAGCTCCCGTGGACTGCTGTATCACAGCTCTTCTCCTACAATGTTCTTAACCTTACAGAAAATCTTCAGTCGTATTCATACTGTGAAATGGAATCGGGTAATGACACGATGGTTGATAAAGAGCTTTATATGCTGATCATTGTGGTTTGCGGAAATTGAGACTTTGGCAACAGAGTTTTTTGGCTGGTAATCTGTCATTTGAATCTCTCTGCTCATGTATTTACTAATGGGATTATTTCACCAGTAATTGAAATGCAACATGAGACCTAAGGATGACCTTCGTTTCCCCTACGTTTTAATCCAATGCTGCAACTTTTGACATAAGATAACCGGATGGAATCCACAGCCTCTGGTTTGCTGAAATGTAGAGAATAGGTGATCTCCAGATTATATGATGTGTGACTGTGTGCAAATAAACGAATATAAAACAGAGATGAGAATCTGTACCTGAGATTGCTGAAGCGATATAGCTATATGGTAAATATTCAGATATACAATAAATTGGAGTAAGTCAAATAGAGTGCTGACTGGCAAAAAGCTTTTGATACTGGTAGATGTAGGCAAAATCTAATTTTTGTTTATTGATTGGAACTTCTTAATTATCATCCTGTTTAGTGGATAAGAACAGTTCAGTACGTATCACCTGGATAAGACAGAGTGTTAAAAGATGGATGAAAATAATCTTAAATTTGTGGGGAAGAACTAATGTAATAAAAATGAATTTTGCATCAAGACTGATATGTATTTATTTGGGGATCAGAATCTGTTTGGACTGGGCCAAAGTCTTCCAGGGAGCTTGAGTGGCTGGGTGAGGGGATTAGAACCCAGGTCTTCTTACTCCTAGTTCAACACCTTCACCACTAGACCTTGGGCCAGTCTCCTGTCTCAGGCCAAGAATCACTTTCATGACTAAGGATAGACTTGAAGCCATTGTTAACCAAGGATATTCCTCAATTAACTTTGTTTCCTAGGTTCACATACAGGTAAGCATCTCTCACGAGGCTCAAAAACAGTGTTTCTCAACCTTGGCAACTTTAAGATGCGTGGACTTCAACTCCCAGAATTCCCTAGCCAGCAGGTCTGGCTGGGGAATTCTGGGAGTTGAAGTACACACCTCATAAAGTTGTCAGGGTTGAGAAACACTGCTCAAAAAACGATTGGTCGACAGTGTGTGGTGTTAACACAGCTTTGAGTCTTACCTTGTTGATGGAATCTAACAGTTCCTCCTGCTGGACCTTCAATGCCTTAAAGGCCTTTCCTCCTAAGGAAGGGAGAAAATATTAACAGCCATGCAAAGTTGTCTGCACGTCTCTCCCTTCCTTCCCACATGTTCCTCTGTACGTTATCCAGTATTTACAGTTCCTCTTTTAGTTGCAGTTTCTTGATGAGAAAGGAGATGAGATGTTCCTTTCCTTGGGTTTTGGTTTGCTGTAAATCTTGGGCAATCAAAGAGGAACTAAACCAGATATTCTGACTCTGTGTTTTTCTGTCGCTCTTCTCCACCCCCTCACCCCCCCCCATAGCAAGGAGGAAAAGCGAAAGCTGAAAAACAGCTACTGGTAGTCCTCAAAGTACGACCACAATTTAGCCCAAAATCTTTGTTGTTAAGGGAGACATTTGTTATGTGCGTTTTGCCACATTTTATGACATTTATAATAATAATAATAATAATAATAATAATAATAATAATAATAATAATGATGATGATGATGATGATGATGATGATGATGATGATGATGATAATAATAATAATAATAATAATAATAATAATAATAATAATAATAATAATAATAATAATAATGTAGTTGGAAGGGACCTTGGAGGTCATCTAGTCCAACCCCCTGCTCAGGCAGGAACCCTACACCATTTCAGACAAATGGCTGTCCAGCCTCTTCTTAAAAACTTCCAGTGTTGGAGCATTCACCGCTTCTGGAGGCAGGTTGTTCCACTGGTTAATTGTTCTAACTGTCAGGAAGTTTCTCCTTAGTTCTAGGTTGCTTCTCTCCTTGATTAGTTTCCATCCGTTGCTTCTTGTCCTGCCTTCAGGCGCTTTGGAGAATAGCTTGACACCCTCTTCTTTGTAGCAGCCCCTGAGATATTTGAACACTGCTATCATGTCCCCCCTCTCCCTTCTCTTCGTTAAACTAGACATACCCAACTCCAGCAACCACATACCCAATTCCAGCAACCTAGATGATTGTTATCACAGAAAGATAGAAGCCATGATGTCTCATTTGTGACTTTCAGCCAATTATTCCAATATCCGAAGGTCTCTTTTCTTTCAGCTTCTTCCCTATTTGAGGAACGTCCAGTTCAACAACAGTGCTGGAGATGAAATCTCCTTCTCAGAAAATGGGCTGGGATCTGCCCATTATGATCTTCTCAACTGGGTTCTCCTCCCCAATCTATCTTTTGTCCCCATGAAAGTTGGCCAAATAAATCTGGGGGCTCCCCCAGGACAGGATTTCACCATTAATTCCAGTGCAATTGTCTGGGCAACAAAGGTGAGCTGGAAGCTTATATAAATTCAGAGAAAAACTCATTCCCTTCCGGGGATACAAAACCTCCAGTCTATTGAATTTCTTGCCACAGTTGTTAAGTGAATCACCATAGTTCATAGTAACCCGGTTGTTAAGTGAATCTGGCTTCCCCATTGACTTTGCTTGTCAGAAGATCACAAAAGGGGATCACATGACACCCGGGACACAGCAACCGTCATAAATATGAACCGGTTGCCAAGCATCTGAATTTTGGTCACATGACCCTGGGGTTGCTGCAAAGGTTCCAACTGTGAAAAATAGTAATAAGTCACTTTATTCAGTGCCGTTGTAGCTTTGAATGATCGCTAAATGAACTGTTGTAAGTCAAGGATTACCGATAAAAGACTATGGCTACGGTGGAAATCGGACATTGCAAAGTTGGCCAGGGAAGGAAAGATGGGTATTCAGGTCTCGCAAAAAATAATGTGTCAGCTTAAAAGACTTTTTTTGTGTGGTAAGAATGGCAAACTTCCATATTCACAAGTAATTTGTGTTGTTTCGAAATATCTGCCCATAATAAGAAAGGAGGTAGTGGTGACCGGCATGGTCGTCGGTCCTTAGAGAAGCACCAACCGTGAGTGCTCACACTGCCTTCATTGTGAGGTTAGATTAACAGAATCTTGCCAGTCTGAAAGTACATCTCTTCCCCCTTTACCTTTATAATCCAAGAAACGAAGGAAGGTCTTCTTCTGAAATGGAATGGGACAACTCACCGCAGCCAATTCGGCACAGGACAATTTGCTGTGGAACAATTCAACTTAATCATTTAAAATAATTTTAAAAATTATTTTAACTTCCATCATTCACATTTAATTTTGTCCCTCCTTTTGCGTCCTTTCTTTAATTATTCCATTCCACCATTTCTTTTGTTCCATGATGAGTTGTCCCAGGGCAAGTTGTCCTATGACAAGTTGACTGCAGTGAGTTGGCTGTGGTGAGTTGTCCTAGACCCCTTTTGAAATGTTTGCCACACCCATGTTGCTTCTCTGGGCTCAGCTGCCTCTTATCTGATTGCTGCCTAGTCTGCACTTCTTCTTCTTCTTCTTCTTCTTCTTCTTCTTCTTCTTCTTCTTCTTCTTCTTCTTCTTCTTCTTCTTCTTCTTCTTCTTCTTCTTCTTCTTCTTCTTCTTCTTCTTCTTCTTCTTCTTCTTCTTCTTCTTCTTCTTCTTCTTCTTCTTCTTTCTCCCTCCCCTCTCTCATTCTCACAGATCATTACAATGATTGCCCAGGGAACCATTGAGGGCCTCCAGACCTTTAAATCAATTGGTGATCCTTAAAGGCAGAGTTAAGCAACCTAGTACAGCTACTCCTTGACTTACAACTATTTGTTTAGTGACCATTCAAACTCATGGCACTGAAAAAAGTGACTGTTTTTCACATTTACAACCGTTGCAGCATCTCCACAGTCACGTGATCAAAATTGGGATGCTAGGCAACTGATTCATATTTGTGACGTTTGGAGTGCCATAGGATCCCCTTTTGTGACCTTCTGTCAAGCAGAGTCAATGGGGAAGCCAGGTTCACTTAACAACCGTGTTACTAACTTAACATCTGCAGTGATTCACTTAACAACGGTGGCAAGAAAAGTCATAAAATGGTGCAAAACTTGCTGAGCAAGTGTCTCACGTAGCAACAGAAATTTTGGGCTCAACTATGGTCAAAAGTCAAGGACTACCGATACCTATCACTCTCCTTCCTTGAGCTGACATTTTGAAAAGCAAAATAAAAAACTTCCTTCCTTCCTTCCTTCCTTCCTTCCTTCCTTCCTTCCTTCCTTCCTTCCTTCCTTCCTTCCTTCCTTCCTTCCTTCCTTCTTTCCACTCCACTCCACTCCATTCCACCCCACCCCACCCCACCCCACCCCACTGAGGCCCTCTGCATGGACTTCTTCAAGGAAGGGTTATCTCATATCAAGACATCCTGAGCAAATTATGGAAGTGCTGACTTTGATGGTTCATAACTTGAATATGAATTTAAATGCTGACCAATGGATTATTTGTTTTATTTTTAGTTTAGCTCAATATAGTTTAAATTCAAAAGTATTTAAACTCAAGTTTGCATAATCTGCATGATGACCCGTGGATGCATGTGACATCGGCGGGGCCACTGCTGTTATTTTTCTTCCTTTTCACTGTGTCAGACCCATTTCAGAACATTGCCTGCTTTAAGGCAGAACATTCATTTTCAGCAATTGCCCCACTAAAATTTGGTGATACGTTCAAAGGAAACTTTGAGCCTCCAGAAGGAAACTTGGGAAAAAAAACACGACCTCTTTAGGGTGATGGCTTGGCCATCCACCCCATATAAACAATAAATGAGAGAAGGCAAAAGCTAGGAAGTCAGAAACAAGAGTTTTGCGCTAAGGCAGAAACAGAAATTACAGAGTCTCTAAGCTGCAGGTAACTACTGAAACTTGTAGGGTGTCCCTTTTGGACAATGCCAGACCTTATCATTTTGTACTTTCTGTGAGATATGATTAAACACATAATTAAAGAGCAACCCAATCAAGAGAGAATGAAATCTAAAAATAAGTCAATATGCGCAAAATTAAGTTTCATTCCTGTTCTTGACCCACCTTCTCCTTTTGATAGAGCATGTTTGCTGGCCTGCCACCCAACAGACAGTGCTGGAATACTTGATCCCCCTGATTGTAAGGCTTCCTGTTTCCAAGACTACACAAAAAAAGTCAAGTTGACAGCCGCAACAGTGTCATTGAAGTTCTGTCGACTGACAAGTTGACTTTTTTGACCACATCCTGCAGATCTCCCTGATTCCTGCTTTTCAAGCTGGGACTGTCGCTGTGCCTCGGTCGGGAGACTTCAAGCTGTAGATTGTTCTAACAGGATGTCACTGCCAACTTATCAGCTGAGTTCCCAGGAAAGATTCAAAGATTTATAATAAACCTGGAAGGGAGGTCTTCTAGTCAAACCCTCTGCTCAAGCAGGAGACCCTATACAATTTGAGATAAGGGGCTGTTCGGTCTCTTAAAAACATCCATTGATGGAGCACCCACAACTTCTGGAGGCAAGCCCTTCCACTAAATGATTGTTAGGAAATTTCTTCTTAGTTCTAGGTTGCTTCTCTCCACGATTAATTTTCACCCATTGTTTCTTGTCTTGCCCTCTGGTGCTTTGGAAAATAAGTTGACCCTCCCTCTTCTTTGTGGCAGCCCCTCAAATACGGGAACACTGCTACCATGTCACTCTTAGTCATTCTTTTCTCTAGAGTAGCCATACCCAAATCCTGCAATCGTTCTTCAACTTGTAAGCCCATGCTTGCAAAAATATCTGTTCATCAGATCAAGGAGTTGATAAGAACTCCAGCCCTTGCTCAGCTCAAGTTCTGCAAGCCATCTGGGAGCCCTCCTTAGCCTTTAAGGTATCCTGTTAGTCTCCTTTCACAACCCAAAGTTGTTTTCTCCCGTGGTTCTAACCTGGCAAAGCCTAGCCAAATTCTCTTTTTGCCCTGTTTACGGTGTCTTTCACTCCTTCCCTTTCCCCTTGGTCCCTCTGGTTCTCTGGCTGTTAATAATTTCCCAATGCTAGCCTCTTTCCCAACTCTTAAATTGCAAAAGACACTTTCCCAAACAACTGGTACCTTGTGGATTCATCGGCTCACTTGTGCCTTTGCCTTGTCTTCCAAAGGGTCCCCTGGATTCCCACACACGGCTCTGCTCAGCACCGCCACTCCGCTCCGCTGACCGTCCTCTTTGTATAGACAGCACGGTATACATGCATGTATGTGTGAAGTGGCCACTTCCTTTTTTCTGCTCAGAGAAACCACAGTTCATTGGCGCGCACCCGTTGCATGGGTAGAAGTAGGCATAATGTTTCGGGAAGCCTCGTGCTGCAGGGAACCCGTGGGTGGGGGCAGGCTGGAAATGACAGGCCCACCCTTTGTGCAGAAGGAGCAGGTGGAAACTCGAGGCAAGGCTGGGGTGAAGGAGGGCTGAGGGAGGGATTCGGGGGGGGGGACATTCCTAGCAGCTGCAAAGCTTAACAGATACCTTCAGATTTGCAGCATCGCAAGTTATTGTGCTGTTGAAATATGTATTAGCTCATTCTTACTCACTGTTTTGGTGTGGGGAGAACTGCACTGCATGTTTTAAAGTAAGAGTCAAGTCACTCACCCTACCCCCACATGGCCCATGGAGCCCTACTAAAACACGATGACAAATTGACGCGTTTTCAGCTGTTCTGAGTTTCACTCATTTTAAGGTGGGTTGGAATAGTTTTTTAAGTATGGGAATGGAAGCCTAAGGCGTCACCGCAGCAAGATTCGGGTAATCCCCGACTTACAACAGTTCCTTTAGTGACCGTTCGAAGTTACAACAGCACTGAAAAAAGTGACTTGTGAACAGTTTTCACACTTATGACCATTGCAGCATCCCCGTGATCACATGATCAAAATTTGGACGTTTGGCAACGAGTTCATATTTACAACGGTCGCAGTGTCCCGGGGTCATGTGATCACCTTTTGCGGCCTTCTGACAAGCAGAGTCAATGGGGAAGCCAGATTCAACTTAACAACCGTGTTACCAACTTAACAACTGCAGTGATTCATGTTTACATCTGTGGCATGAAAGGTTGTAAAATGGGGCAAAATTCACTTAACAACTCTCTTCCTTAGGAGCAGAAATTTGGGGGTCAATTGTAAGTTGAGGACTACCTATATTATGGGGTAGCTATAAGTTAATACTAATTTGATGGCACATAACCAACCAACCAACTAAACAACCAACCGTATTATTAGCATCCAGTCATATATTTTTATGATTTCTCCCTTTGTAACAAGACCAGACATGGAGGTCAGTAGGCTCCTCCTGCTTATTTGGCTGGAATGAAGAAAACAATCTTACATGATCAACTTGTGTATCCATTTTGGACACACAGACACGCACGCGCACAACAACAACAACATTATACCAATACAAAAATAGGGACAAGGCTCATTTGAATCCCAGCAGACACTGCTGTTGCATGCAGAATGGTGTTTATCCAAGCATCTGAACCTGGTTTTTGATAAAGTCCATCGAAATTATGGCTGATTTATCAAGTCTTGTAAGTGGAAGCATTTGACCGATTCCCTTGACGGTTGTTTTTGGCCTTGTAGACGTTGAATGGATTTGAGTCCCAGGGTTATGTGCTTTTATATGTATTGTTATTTTTACGAACCGTGGTTGCCACTGTTTTATTGCAATATCGGTAATATGTGTCTACACTGCTCAGAGTGGGCATCAATTGGAGCAGCTTAGAAGCCCAATACAAGAAATAAAAAAGAATTGAATTAAAAAAAATCATTTTGAAAGCCATTCCAAAAGGCTCCAAGATACTCATGAAGCTTTACACTCGGCACTTTTGGTTTGCTTACTACAGGGCTTTTCAACCAGTGGTACGGGTACCACCTGTGGTACATTGTCACCTGGCAGGTGGTATGCGGCCATCCTAGAAAAGTGGTAGCGGGGGAGAGGAATGAGCTGAACTGGTGGCAGCACCGCACAAGCCTGAGCGAGAGATGGCTGGAGCTGCAGGGCTGTCAGGGCTCAGTGGAAGCACCAGGATCAGCGCCAGGCTCCAGCTGGAGCTCAGCGCTGATCCTGGTGCTTCTGCTGAGCCCAGAAGAAGCGCCGATCAGCTGGAATGTTGCAGCATCTCCAGGGTCTTGTGATTTACATTCAGATGCTTGGCAACTGATTCATATTTATGATGGTCCCAGTGTCCCAGGGTCATGTGAAGTGACCAAAACCTGCTGCAACCACCCAGCAGACGGGGGGGGGGGGTGAATAAAAACCAAACACCCCCCACCCCACCCCCCACTGCCAATCCTCAACAGAAATGCTCACAACAATGGAAACCTCGGACAGGAGGAAGAGCGCCGCCGGGCGAGCAGGCAGGTGTCTTGCTCGGCTGTGGCTTGGGGGGGCACTTTTTTCAGTGCCATTGTAACTTCGAACAGTCACTAAGCAAACTGTTGTAAGTTGAGGACTACCTGTACTTTATCACTTTTTTCCTTTTTTTTTTTTTTGGTCATCAAGTTTTTGACACCTTGCTAGGCGACTGGGGGTACGCGGATGTTGCCATATCCTAAAAGTGGTACAATGGGTGAAAAGGTTGAATAGCCCTGGCTTACTAAATAGCCCTAGAATTAGCTGTATTTGGATAGAGCCTGACACAGCTCAAGACTTGGGAGTGAGGTTTTGACCCAGGGATGTGTGGTGGACCTTTGCCCTCTGTCTAGGCTAGGGCAAAGACCGTGGACTTTTGTTACATTTCTAGTTTGCAGAAATCAAGGCTCCACGTTTGCTGTTGCCAATCTTTACCTTTAATGATGGCGATAGCCTTTCCAGCAGCATCCAGGAAGCAGAAGGGAATCTGTTCTCTGATTCTTAATGTAGTTC